>NC_064758.1:4776146-5045812 GCF_011397635.1 Epinephelus fuscoguttatus | reverse complement strand
GATGCCAATGCAATAGGTCACTCTGAGCCACCAATCATTTTTGTGATATTACAATACCAATACCATATGGTGATGCATCACAAGCCAGGTACAGAGGGAGACATGGGTCATAGTGTGTCAACACTTCATCTGAGGTTATGAGCTCTTTTTGCCACTGCATATGCCTGTGAACAGTCCTTGTTTCAGCTCCACTTGGTGTAGTGCTGCAGCAATGCATTTCGCGGGTGTAACACAGTTAACAGATCTGGCAGTTACTTATGGTAGTAGTTGACAAGACCCAAAAATTAGCGCAGGTGACTTACATTTTCTGGCTATGGACCATTCAGGACAGCATCAATCTTATCCTGCGTTTTGTGAGGACCATGTTTGTCGATTTTGTGTCCACAGTACTCAGTAGAGCCTTTAAAGAACTCACATTTGCTCCTGTTGGCCCGCAGTCCATATTCCTCTAGCCTTATCAGAACAGCTTCCAAGTTTGTTAAATGAGTGGCATCATCCAGGCCTGTCACAATGATGTCATCAAGGTAGCATTGGGTGTCCGGTATCCTTTGGAACACTTGGTCCATCGCATGTTGCCAAATCACTGGAGCATTGGTGATGCCAAACACTAGCCGACTATATTGATATAGGCCCTTGTGAGTGTTTATGGTCAGGTATTTGTGTGATGAATCTTCCACTTCCATTTGTAGATAGGCCTGTGTGAGGTCAATCTTTGAGAAACGCTCACCATGTCTCAAAGATGCAAAAATATAATCTCTCCATGGGAGTTGATATTGGTCTTCATGTATTACAGGATTTATTGTCACCTTTAAATCTCCGCAGATACGCGCTTTGTCAGTTGTCTTTTTGTTGACAGGCACAATGGGCGTGGCCCACTCAGACCAGTCCACCTTGGTCCATCAGGTGTTGGAGCTCTGCTTCCATTTTTGGGCACAAGGCATATGAGATGGGACGTGCCCTGTGACTTTGGCGTTGCATTGTCCTTGAGCTCAACCCATGCCTTTATGTGTTTTAGGTTACCTATGCCCTCTCTGAACACTTTTGCATGTTTGTCCACTATCTGCGTTTTCCATCTGCACACTGAGTTTTCCTCTTGTTGGCAATTCGCATGGCCTTTATCTCCTGCCAGTTGAGACGGATGTGTTTTAACCACAATAGTACCCCTCCATACTTTACCACATACAGCTCAAGGTTGCATCTTTGGTTCTCATATTTCACCTTTACTTTCAGTTTTCCCACTGGAGTGATTCTCTGACCTGTGTTTGTTTTTATTCACACAGTTGTGCGTTTACGAGTTTCAGTTCAAGGAAGTGTTTCTTGGAGTCTTTTGAGGATATGATAGACAATGCTGATCCAGTTTCCAGTTCAGTTTTTTTTGGTCACTGAAATCTGTCTCAGTTAAGTCATGTATTTTATTTGTTCCTTTTTCCTGTTTCCTTTTCCTGTCTGTCCCCGTACTTTGATTTACACATTTTCGGTATGTGTCCTCTTTTATTGCACCGTCTGCAGTCTTTATATTTAAACCAGCAATCTGCAGGATCATGTAACTGTGTTTTTACCCTGCAACTCACCAGCATCCTTTGCTGCAGTTTCCGCGGACACCACGATCTCCAATGCACAAGTAAGTGTCAGTCTTCCTTCTGTAAGGAAGGAGCTGCAGCTCACACACGAGCCTCTCCCATCGGACAGCCCCTCCTCGAACTGACAGTGCTCCGATAGCCTGCACAGCTCTGCCATGTACTCCGATACAGGTTAAGTCTTTGACTGATTTATCTTATGAAACCTGAAGCGCTCCACTATTACCAGTGATGTTGGATTCAGATGCTTCTTTAGGGTTTCTGTAATCTCAGCAAAAGTTTAATTGGCAGGTTTGGTGGTGCAGTGATGCTGCTTAGCAAGTTGTATTTTTTGACAACCATAACACTGAGCAGCACAGCAACTTTTCTGTCCTCACTTATTTCGTTGGCCAGACAATACTGCTCAACTCTTTCCACTGTTGTCCAGTCTTCCACTGTGCTGTCAAAACTGTCCATATGCCCCACACTTCCAGACATTTCCTCTTAGTTTCTTTTCCACAGCGTAATATTATTTCTTTTACCTCAGTCTTGTTTAACACATGTCCCCTCCTCCTGCAAGCTTGTCCCACAGCGCCGCATCCATGTGGGGAGAGCAGATGAAATCCCACAACAAAACCAGGTCAATTAAGTCCATTCCATCCCTATTTAGCCTGTCTGTTGAACGATAGGGATTCCTCCATTGCTTGTTGCCAGTTCTGGTATGTTCTTCACTTACATTAACAGTAATAAATGATGAGCTGAACCACAAGATACAGTTTAGATGACTTTACTGTTACAGTGCAAGTTCAATCACACAGGTATCAGGTACAAAGTACTACTTAACTTATTTAACAGGTATACTGACCATTGTGTCAATAAAAAAAAGTCGTGCCTATTTAAAGTATGTAAATAATGTATTATTTCCTCAAATACATAGCAGTCCATCAATACAATGTCCGGTTAGTTAGCCATCACCAGTTTGTCAGTCTGGATCTGAAAGTCCCACAAGATCTTAGCTTGGTCATTCTCAACCACCAAGGAGGTGTCTTCCATTGTGACCATGGGACTTCCAGCCCATACTCAATGCAGATGTTCCTGTATACTATGCTAGCCACTTGGTTATGGCGTTCCATGTATACTGTTCCTGCCTGCACCTTACACCCTGCTATTATGTGCTGAATTGTCTCACGAGAATCTTTGCACAGCCTGAAACCTTGAAATAATCCCTCCAAATTATGTGAATAATATTGTTATCATTAATCTTATTTAAGGTTTCTATCACTGAACATCTGTAGAATAAATGAAAACATACTACATGAAACAGAAGATACTGCAGGTGAAATACAGTACTTAAACTCCCACAATCAAAAGACATGCAGATTAATTGGAAACTCTAAATTGGTTGCAGGCTAACAGCCACTGCTGCAACCAACAAACAAATCACAAATCAATTCAACAGCTCCACCATCCACAATCAGTCACACACTGCTGCTTATTTACTGACAGATTACAGCTCACAGCTCATGCTAACAGCTGACTTGGCTCTAATGCGAGCATTCTGCGGGCTAGTAAAACATCCTGGTTCTGACTCTTTACTAGAGTTCACCAGCCCGTTGGCACTCTGTGCTCATACCGCTCATGTGGCATTAGTAAATACTTGGAAGTACAACTGTTCTCAGCTTCATAGTTAAAACATTTTTCATACTATTCTCTCCTCATGTGCTGTCTGGTCAGCCAAAACAAAACAAAACATCTATTTTTAGCTTGTCAACATCTGATCTTCACCATGGAAAAAAAAAGTTGGCGATTTTTTTTCCATCATAGTTTTCATGAACAAAATAAACACAGCTGTGAATGTACTTATCATGGGTGATAGTAGGGATGGAGGTAGTAATAGTATGTCACGGCAAGATGTAAACAAAAGGATGAAAGGTAGAAGCGACAGTAATGGAATTGTGTTTTGTGTTGTGGAGGCTGGTCACACAGCCAAAAGGTAAAGGCTACAAAGACAAGGAGGTGAAAATGGAGAAGATGGTGGAAGAGGATGGACAAACAGAATGTAAAGCGATGGTAATGTTTGAAAAGAAAGGGGCAATTTTACCCCCTGAAATAGACAAAAGCAACTGAGAAAGTAATGGGTAAGATCAAGTTAGGATCAAGCTAAATATCTAAGCAACAGGGGGCTTTTGATCTTTGCTAAGGATTAACTGAAAGGAAATATGTTTCTCAAAATAGAAACACTGGAGCGTCAGTGGCTTAGTGGATAGAGCAGGCGCCCCATGTACAAGGCCGTTGCTGCAGCGGCCCAGGTTTGACTCCAGCCTGTGGCCCTTTGCTGCATGTCATTCTCTCTCTCTCCCTCTCCCTCTCTCTCTCCCCCTTCCCCATTCACACTTCACTATCCTATCAATTAAAGGTAAAAATGCCCCAAAAATTATCTTTTAAAAAAAGGAAAAATTAAATCAAGTGAAGATTTGTGCTCATGTTCCAGCGAATGCAGCAAAGTGTGTTATATGTGATGTACCTCTGGCTATGACGATAGATAACCCAGGAAGTGAAAACAGGAAAAGTGGTAAAAGCAATGAGACTACAAATGCAGAGAAAGTGTGTGAAAACTGAGAGCCTGTCAGTTTGAAAATGTTATGCCCAGACAATAAGAGTGGCATATTTGAGTTATGATTTCAGAGAGTTTATCCCAAGGACAATGCAGGACAATGTAAAAGGAAAGCAAAGAATGCAAAATTCAGAAGTTAACATGAATATGGCAAATGTGGTCAAGGGGCTATCAATTAAGACATCAGCTGTTCTGTCAACCAATAGCATAGCAACACCTTCTCTGCTAGCCTATCAGCTTACTGCTTCTTGTTATGAATACGGTTTCCTTTCTGCACATAGTTCTTTCATGCTGCAGTTGCACACCCTCCACCTCCCCATCACCACCAAGTCTTCAGCCACCATGCCCACCAGTTTCTGGACTCCATGGGGGATTTATCTTGCTGCTACTCAGATGACCTGCGATTGCAACTCTCTGGAGTCCAAGAGCTAAGGACTTTCTGTCAATTAATATTCATCAAATCATCTTTTAATCTATATCCCTCTAAACTGTATTAAACTCTTTATTTCTTTCACCTGGTCTTTCACTGGACTTACTTTGATCTTTGTATTTAAAATCAAAAATTCTAGATATTCTTGAATTTAAAGTTAAATGACCTGGTTAACTCACAAATCCTGTTTTCTGGAACACTCCCCTACTTTATATGAAAATAAATAAATAAATACATAAACTTTATTAATCCCCAGAGGGGAAATTGATCTGGTCACCAGCGCATAAGAAATGACATAGAGAACAGATGCCACAAAGGGCCACATAAAATATACATACAATACACATACAAGTCAACAAACAATACAGAAATGTACACAGACACTCCCAAGAAACACTGATTGGTGGCAAGGATCTACAATGCAGTGATGCCAATTACAATAACTACATCACATTCCAAAACAAAACAAGAAAAAGTGCCTTAAGATAAATCTTCTTCGGATTTGGTGCTGTATAAATATATTTTACTTAAGAGAAACAGTAATTCACATACATCAACTTCATATCACCTGTTATTGTTATATCCTGTTTTCATTTGTGTCATTCAATGCATTTACATGAGATTAGAGAAAATCAATTTATTGCATTAGTCTGACTAGAACCAGGCTTTTAAAATACATGCAAACATGTTCAACTGAAATTGGAAAGAGTAACTCCTGGGGAGGCTGGTGCTCACGTCCTGTACGATTGTAAAGCCAAACCCTGTTCTTTTTTCCTAAACCCAACCATGTGCGTGCGTTAGCTAAAATCAACCACGTGCATTTATTGGTGAAGGAAAAAACATCAGTTTGCGGTGTTGTACCGATGGAGTGCATTTATTTTGTTTTGTTTATTTTTTACTTTTATGCAAAGTATACATTTCCTGTGAAAACAGAAATGTATTTTGCAAACAGTCAATGCATGTAACAGTCAGAACTTTACGCGGTGTCCCTTAACAACGTACACAGCCAGGATACCTTGCACATCATATCTTGACATGGAAATTCCATGACCAAACATCGACATGTGACAAGATTGGAGTGAGAATGTGTTGGTCTAAATCCTGTCAGTAATGACTGCTGGGAACGATGTAATATTAGGAACTGGAAAGTCTCTGTAGGGCGGGCAGGAGATGTGGTGGATGAGTCCAACAAATCCCAGACTTTAACCTGGAAGCCAAGTGTTCACTTCCCGTCTGAATGTAGAACCAAACCATAATGTTTTTTCTAAACCTAACAATGGCTTTTGTTGTCGTCCCGGCATTGGTTGCAGCATCGCAGAACGTCAACAGCAGACGCGGGAGGATATGTAGTGTATAATGTATAAAGGCCACTGACAAAGAGGTGATGTGTGGTGAATTTGGATGAGAACGGGTTGGAAAGGTAGTGGAGCAGAAGGATAAAGTTGCAAGAAATGGAACTTCTCAAGCAGCTTTTAGATGAGGAACATCAGAGAAAACAGGTAATCTGCTCAGCATTTGACATATTCATCAAATATTAGCTTTGTTGTTTCTAGCCAGCAGGATAGATTGTGTCATGGGTGGTATGGTCCGGGTCAGTTGTAACACTGTGTTACAGTTTACTCTGACACTATTAAAAGGGTGTTAGGCTTAGTGATAACATCAAAACAGCTGATTTAAATACAGAATACAATGAGGACACATGGAAAAGGATTGCAAAACAAACAATCTTTATTCTTTCTGTTAGCTGCCCTGACAAATGCAAAAAAGAAGAATTTAATCTAATAAAAAGAAAGATACATTGAGCGTGTTAAGGTGCTGTATTCCTTTTTTGCCGATTGCACACAATGTAAGGCGTCTGACTGAAATGAGCTTACAGTAACAGAGACTATGAGCACTTGAAAAGCATGCAATCCTGACCTCTTGTGGCTGAGCAGGAATAACATGCAAATACCATTTCCAAATGAATTTTTATTTGTATTTATTTATTTATAAATCAGTATACTATGATCAAAGCATCAAAGAGAAATATGAGTATAACTTGGATGATAATGTCCAGTAATCCTCAAGAACTCCACAAGTCAAACCAAAGTCTGAGCTCTACCCTGTTGGTTATAAAGGAGGATGGAGTAGAATGTATTGATATAAAATTGGATTTAGACATCAATTATTCATAGAAAGTCCTCCAATCCATGTCTGACTCAAAGCGCCATGAGAATCTAAAGCACAGTGAAACTGCACAGGAAGAGGTGTGTGTGGTTAGAGAGAGACATCGTGATCAAGTGGAGGTGGATATTCATGCTCCATTCACTTGCGTGTGTGTGTGTGTGTGGCTGTGACCTTGCCGTCTCTCTGTTCCTGCGTTTGCCTGCAGAGGTTTTGTGTTGGAGCACAGTTCTGGCTGTATTATTTTGCCCGCTCTGCTGCCGGATAAATATCTTTCACAAGTTTCAGGGACATTTACTTTAGCTTCTGACTCACAACACTCACAACCACATCTTTATTCCCGGTGTTACCATGGCGACCAGAAGGCCAGTACTGCTGAGGTAGAATTGCATGGATGGAGTTATGGAGAAGCTGATCTATTGGTATCTTTTGTCTTGAGTCTCCTCTGTAGTGAATTCATTAATTGGAGGTGATACGTGTCTGTGAATACACCACAGAGACCATGTGATGTGATGAGATCACCTTCCATTAAACTACAGATCTGAAGGATGTCTTTATTGTGTAAGTCTGTATTTTATATCCTAATATGGATGGTATATGGGGTAGGAGTTTCCACACTATAATGATTTGATTTTTACCCACTAGACACAAGATGAGTTTACAGCACACTGTTAATGTGTGTGTTTATGGCAGGGGTGCACCATCTGGAGAGGGAGACCAGGCAAATGTTTGGGGCCCCAAAATAAGTTTGGAAAAAGGGCCCCAGATGGTCACTCATATCGGCAAATTTTGGATACTCGCTGGATATCATTAGTTTGAACAGTCAGCCAGCTACCTACATACATTAGGTGCAATCATCAGCAAAACAAAACATGCAAGAGATGAAAGAGAAAACAAGAACAGGAAGAAAATGGCACCGGGGATTGTTGGGGGACAGGGGCATTTCTAGGATATGACAACACTGGGGGCTTTGCCAGGACCTCTATAGGGGAGACCTGGGGGGATCCTACCTGGATTTTTTTGTTTGTTCGTTTTTTATGAACAGTCTCTATTTTGATTAACTTTGGCATCTTATTTACCCTTGGAACTTTTCTAAAGTTTTCCAGATCTCTCTGTCCTTGGACCCTCACAGTATATACATACACACACACACACACACACACATATACAGTACAGGCCAAAAGTTTGGACACACCTTCTCATTCAATGCGTTTTCTTTATTTTCATGACTATTTACATTGTAGATTCTCACTGAAGGCATCAAAACTATGAATGAACACATGTGGAGTTATGTACTTAACAAAAAAAGGTGAAATAACTGAAAACATGTTTTATATTCTTATACATATACACCTCTGGGAACTCCTTCAAGACTGTTGGAAAACCATTTCAGGTGACTACCTCTTGAAGCTCATGGAGAGAATGCCAAGAGTGTGCAAAGCAGTAATCAGAGCAAAGGGTGGCTATTTTGAAGAAACTAGAATATAAAACATGTTTTCAGTTATTTCACCTTTTTTTGTTAAGTACATAATTCCACATGTGTTCATTCATAGTTTTGATGCCTTCAGTGAGAATCTACAATGTAAATAGTCATGAAAATAAAGAAAACGCATTGAATGAGAAGGTGTGTCCAAACTTTTGGCCTGTACTGTATATATATATATATATATATACATATATATATATATATATAAAATAATAAATAATAATATGTTATAATATGACTGTAGAATGTATGGTTGTGACATGATAGTGGTATGTGTGATTATATGAGATGAGATGTATAATCTGGGACTTCATATAAAATGAATTGTGGACTGCTTCTCAGATTTATTGTGTCTGACAATGACCCCAGTCAGTTTTTAATCTGTCGCAGTGCTCCTTAAGTTGTGTTTTTGTGTTCTGTTTTGTTATTTTTATTTATTTGTAATTCTCTTCTTTCATGATTTGTTGAGTATTTTTGCATTTGGTATTTTCTTTTATTTATTGGAGCCCTTTTGGTTCACTTTTATTGTGTTATGATTTGTATTGTTATTTTAAAATTTTGGCAGACCCCAGGAAGAATAGCTGCAGCCCTGCTGTAGCTAATGGGGATCCTAATAAACAATAAACAATAAATAATAAACAGTGGATAAGGAAAGACTCAAAAAAAGAGAATGAGAGAGAGAGCGAGAGAGAGAGAGAGGTGCATGGCAAACAATGACATTAATTTCAGTAATATGATGATAATAATAATAATAATAATAATTGTATTTTGGTAGTATTTATGTTATATCTACTCATTTATATATGACAGTATATGTATGTGACAATAATAATCATCTGTGAATAATAATTGCAGTAGTATGACTAATAATAATAGCAGTAGTAGGAGGCATCAGGCAAGACCACAGCAGCAGTGTAACCACGACCCACGATCCAGGCATAACTGCGAATAACTGTGGTTCAAGGGAACCTGCGAGACAGTGGAGCACAAAGGCGAGAGACAGACAGACAGACAGACAGACAGAAGGAGAGAAGGGACTCAGTAGGAGGTCCCCCGGCAGACTAGGCCTATATCAGCCTAACTAGGGGCTGGTCCAAGTCAAGCCTTTTTGGGAAAATATTCTCTGTATTTCAGCCTACTTTGTTGAACCTTTCAAACTACATTATGCAAAGTAGAAAAGAACCAGACTTTAAACGGGCCCCTGCACAGCACAGACAAAGTTTTCCTGTTCTGCTTTGTCTTTTTGTGTCCTTGTGAATCGCCCCGCCCCGCTTTCTCTTTCTCACATTCTTTTTGATGTTCTTTTTTCCATGTATTGAATGATCTTCCTGTTTCTCCGATGTATGTTTTTTTTGCATGATTTGCATGGTATTTCATATATTACATTGCATTTTTTGTCCAGTTCTATTTTGTCTTTTGGGTGTACTAGCAGCTGACGGAGTTTTTTGTGTGGCTTTATGGCTGTGTTGATGTGATGTTTTTTCATGATCCGTTGTATTGGTGTGTTATCCCCCAGATGTATGGCATGGTTATTATGTCTTTGTTTTTTTGTCTGTTTTTTGTGTGTGTGTTTTGCTTTCCTTTCTTCTTGCTTCTTCTTTTTGTTTTTGACATGTTGTTTTCCTTTGTTTTGTGCCCATCTTGGATATTGGCAGAGTGTGAGTGTGTGTTGTATATGTTTTTCCTCCTCCTGTCTGTCTTTATCTTCGGTTATGATGCTGGCCCGTTTGTAAAGAGTTCTGATGACTATAGTCAAGCAGCTCTGCCCTGAAATATGCATAACTTTGGGCCTTACTAAAATGTAAGCGGGTGAGTAAAAATTCAACATCCATACAGTTGTCATGCGTGTTGCAATTAGTTACAGAGACCAACACTTTTTTAGTACCAGGCTGTAAACATTGTGATTTGTGATATTGGGCTTTATAAATAAAATTGATTGATTGATTGATTGATTGATTGATTGATTGATTGATTGATTGATTGATTGATTGATTGATTGATTGATTAGGATAGACTCTGTTTTGGAGCCAACCTCTAGTGGCCATTCGATGAACTGCAGTTTTTGGCACTTCAACATCAGTTTCATTTTCAGCCTTGAAGGTTGCCACTAGGCTAAACCACGAGAAAAGCAGACTGATAGTAATAATTAAGGACACAATTTTCTAACTGTGGTAGAGTGTTCCTTTAAAAAAACCTATGAAGGTATTTAAGGGGAAAATCAGGAGTGCAAGAAGTCAGAGATTACCTGTTTTTGAGAATGTTAACGGAACCCTCACTGTGGAGGATGAACATCAGCAACAATAGTTTCTTCCACCATAACAGGATAGAACGTGTTTGACAGTGACCTTTGTCATGTGAGGTCACACACTAAAATAGCCAGCATGGAAAGCAGCAGAGATGAAGTCCTGCTGCTCAGCTTCCGGCAGGGATTTCTGTGTGATCTTGTTGGGATTGAGTGTGCAGGAAAGCCTAGTCCATGTTGCAGAGGAGGAAATGACAAAATGCTTTTAGGTGCCTTGCAGGAAGTCTGAATGACATGCTGTGCGTGAACCACACAAAGGAAATGTGGGAAGTCAGGCAGGTGACTGTCTGATGCATCATTTATTGGTGAGTCTCCCTTCAATGGAAACTCACTGTTATCTTTCTCAAATATACAACAAGATAAATGGGGAGAGAGATGTGTCAGGCATGGTGCTGGAGGAGAATTTGAAAAAAAATTCTCTTTCAGTGCTGGGTGGCATCAGCATTATTTGCTCTTTTGAGACGATTAAGCGCTTCTAATACATAAAGCCCTCTGAGGTCACATTTTTAAGTTGCCATCATATACCATTTGATTGTGGATTGAAAGACACACCTCAGCCTCTCAAGACTGAACATACCTGGGTAGAGAGATACTATGCTGTTTTTGTATGTATCCTTTAATATCGTGAAAATTTGAAGGGAATTGGCAATTAACAAAACTGGAAGAATCTCGTTTAGTCTGGGAACAAAGTCTCAAAATGTATAAGAGGGGCCTCCGCAATGCCAGAGCAAGCTATTACTCAGCATTAATAGAAGAAAATAAGAACAACCCCAGGTTTCTTTTCAGCACTGTAGCCAGGCTGACTGAGAGTCAAAGCTCTATTGAGCCTTGTATTCCTTTAGCCCTTAGCAGTAATTATTTTATGAGCTTTTTTAATGACAAAATTCTAACTATTAGAGGCAAAATTCATGACCTCCTGTCCTCAGATAGTACCTATCTGCCCTCAAACACAACTGTAAGACCTAATATATGTATTTAGATGGCTTCTCCACGATTTCTCTTCAACAGTTGACCGCAATGATTTCTTCATCTAAATCATCAACGTGTCTCTTAGACCCCATCCCAATTAGGCTACTTAAGGAGGTCTTACCTTTAGTTAACACTCATATATTAGATATGATCAATATATCCTTATTAACAGGCTATGTACCACAGTCCTTTAAGGTAGCTGTAATTAAACCTCTCCTAAGAAAACCCACCCTGGATCCAGAGGTGTTAGCCAACTACAGACCAATATCTAATTTTCCCTTTCTTTCAAAGATCCTTGAGAAAGTAGTCGCAGACCAGCTGTGTGATTTTCTCCATGATAATAATTTATTTGAGGAATTTCAGTCAGGATTTAGAGTGCATCATAGCACTGAGACAGCACTAGTTAAAATTACAAATGACCTTCTGATTGCTTCAGACAAAGGACTCTTCTCTGTACTTGTTTTATTAGATCTTAGTGCGACATTTGACAACTGACCATCAAATTCTGCTACAGAGACTGGAACATTTAATTGGCCTAAAAGGTTCTGCACTAAGCTGGTTTAAAACTTGTTTATCTAATCGTTTTCAGTTTGTTCACGTTAATGATGAATCATCTCTACGTACTAAATTTGTTTTGGAGTTCCGCAAGGTTCTGTGTTCAGACCAATCCTATTTACTCTATATATGCTTCCCTTAGGTAAAATCATTAGAAATCACTCTGTAAATTTCCATTGTTATGCAGATGATATACAATAGTATTTATCAATGAAGCCAGAAGAAACTGATCAATTAACTAAACTTAAAAATGCCTTAAAGACATAAAAAACCTGGATGAGCAACTCAGACACTCTTTATCTGATGATATAGTTTCTCTGGATGGCATTGCGCTGGCCTCTAGCACAACCGTAAGAAACCTCGGAGTAATATTTGACCAAGATTTTTCTTTTAATTCTCTTTTAATTCTCATTTAAAACAAACCTCACGGACTGTTTTTCATCTGCGTAATATTGCAAAAATTAGGCCCATCCAGACCCGAAAAGATGCAGAAAAATTGGTCCACACTTTTGTTACCTTTAGGCTGGATTACTGTAACTCCCTATTATCAGGTAGCTCTAATAAGTCTTTAAAAACTCTCCAGCTAATTCAGAACACAGCGGCACGTGTACTAACAGGAACTAAGAAACAAGATCATATTTCTCCTGTTTCAGCTTCTCTGCACTGGCTCCCTGTAAAATCCAGAATTGAATTTAAAATCCTACTGTTACAGTAACTTACAAAGCTTTAAATGATCAGGCTCCATCATATCTTAGAGAGCTCATAGTGCCCTATTGTCCCACCAGAACACTGCGCTCTGAGAATGCATGGTTTCTCGTGGTCCCTAAAGTCTCCAAAAGCAGATCAGGAGCCAGAGCCTTCAGCTATCAGGCTCCTCTCCTGTGGAATCATCTTCCTGTTACGGTCCGGGAGGCAGACACCGTCGCCACATTTAAGACTAGACTTAAGACTTTCCTCTTTGATAAAGCTTATAGTTAGGGCTGGCGCAGGCTTGCCCTGTACCAGCCCCTAGTTAGGCTGACTTAGGCCTAGTCTGCCGGAGGACCCCCCTATAATACACCGGGCACCTTCTCTCCTTCTCTCTCTCTCTCTCTCTCTCTCTTGTGTCCTATTACTGCATCTTGCTAACTCGGCCATTCTGGATGTCACTAACTCGGCTTCTTCTCCGGAGCCTTTGTGCTCCACTGTCTCTCAGATTAACTCATATTGCAGCGGTGCCTGGACAGCGTGACGTGTGTGGTTGTGCTGCTGCCGTGGTCCTGCCAGATGCCTCCTGCTGCTGCTGCCATCATTAGTCATTAGTCATACTTCTACTGTTATTATACACATATGATTATTGTCACATATGTATACTATCAGATATTAATGTATACTTTCAACATATTGTACCGCAGTAGCCAGAACTATAACTATAATATTATTACTTTCAATAATGTTGTTGTAAGCTACTGTCATTACCTGCATCTCTCTCTCTCTCTCTCTCTCTCTCTCTCTCTCTCTCTCTCTCTCTCTCTCTCTCTCTCTCTCTTTCTCTGTCTCATTGTGTCATGTGGATTACTGTTAATTTGTTATGCTGATCTGTTCTGTACGACATCTATTGCACGTCTGTCCGTCCTGGAAGAGGAATCCCTCCTCAGTTGCTCTTCCTGAGGTTTCTACCGTTTTTTTTCCCCGTTAAAGGGTTTTTTTGGGGGAGTTTTTCCTTATTCGCTGCGAGGGTCATAAGGACAGAGGGATGTCGTATGCTGTAAAGCCCTGTGAGGCAAATTGTGATTTGTGATATTGGGCTTTATAAATAAAATTGAATTGAATTGAATTGATTGATAATAAGGGCTGTCAAATTAATGTATTAATTTCAATTATTAATCACAGAAAAAAATAACGTGCCAAAAAAAACTAGCACTGATTAATTGGGTTCCGTGGTGCCCTTTGACCCAGTGCATCATCAAAGGCCACAGTGGCCTTGTCACATGATGGAGGCAGATGAGACAATGCTGCTTGGCCCGTGAATGGAACATTTACATTTAGAAAACGCCCAGATGGAACTGTTGAAAGCAGTACAGTTCTCTGTAGTTTCTGCAGTAAGGAATTTTCGTACCATACTTCAAGCCTGAAATATTATCTCAGCGCAAAGCATTTAGCAGCAAACCAGAGGTCCAAGCTAGCACAGCCTCTGATGCTAGCGCTAACACTCAACCAGGTGTTCAGATACAAACTGAGTAAATCTACCTGTGACTGACTCACTAAGCACTTGTGGCTTTTTCCAGCAATGTGCATTATTTTGAAAAAAGAAATCCTGGAAGCAAATGACAAAGTTGTGAAATGCGTTTTTGTACTTTTATATTATAAATGTCAGTGCACTCACTTAAAAATATCAAATAAATGATCAAAAACAGAACAATTCAGATATGTGCATTGTTTCTTTGTAGGTTTATCTCAGCTACCCAGGTCCATCATATCCACTGGACTCAACTCGTGGAGCTGAAGACATTTCGTCACTCACCCAACACGTCTGTAATTATGCTGACTGGTGGAAAATCTCTTCAATCTGTTTGCTGATTGCGTGCTGCTGCTATTTGATGAATGATTCCCAGTTTGTGTGACCAACTGGTTGTTACACAGAACAGTGTTCTTTACTTTGATACTGCTTATCTGTTTCTCACAGGGTGACAATGTGATGATCTAATACAGGAAAAATGTCAAGTGATGGAAATTTTACCAATATTACCCATTATCACAAATCACAAATTTGTGATAATGGGCAATGTCCGTGTTATAAAGCCTTCCAAGGCAAATTGTGGTTTGTGATATTGGGCTTTTTAAATAGAATTGAATCTAATTTTTAAGATATTTTGGGGCATTTTTAGCCTTTATTTGACAGGACAGACAAGCGTGAAGGGGGGAGAGAGAGAGGGAGTGACATGCAGCAAAGGGCCACAAGCTGGAGTCAAAACCGGGCCGCTGCGGCAACAGCCTTGTACATGGGGCGCCTGCTCTACCACTAAGCCACCAACTCCCCGAATTGAATCTAATTTAACTGAACCTGTCTGACACAGTCCATTTTTATACCTATCTCTTTGAAGATCTTGTGTGTAGGGTTTAGTGGTATCTAACGATGAGATTGCAGACTGTAGCCAACATCGCAGCCAAGCATGTAGCAGAACTATAGTGGCTGATGTGAAAACGAGTAAGGCCCTGAGGTAGATAACAGTTTATATGATGAGAGGGCTTCCATGCTACTAGTATTACTTTACAGCATTTTGACATACAGTTCTTCTTCCAGCAACATTGATTATCTAAATATACAGAGGTGGATAAATGTTAGAGTGTAAAGTGAAGGGACTGATAACGGAGTGGAATCCAAAGAATTTTTGAAAAGAGACACATCACACATACCTAACTCAAAAGCTTCGACTGATCAGGAAGAATATATGTGTATATATATATATATATATATATATATATGTATATATATATATATATATATATATATATATATGTGTGTGTGTGTGTGTGTGTGTGTGTGTGTGTCTGGCCTCTTGTGTAAATTATTGTCAAATGAGATAAACCAGATTACGGGACAGTAATGCAATCTCAAACTACTCTGGCAACTACGAAAGCAACAGAATTGACATTATTTCAAGTTCAGTTTTGATTTTTAAAGACATGTGAGAGTTGGAGGGAGATGGTGTGATTTTACTCCAGACTAGCTTAGATGTTGATAGGCTTATTGGTGGGTTATTGCCTAAATTAGACTGGCTGTATGAGATGTTTTGATAGAAGTTCAATTTCACAACAGTTACAAACATTACCAAGGCTGAGGGCAGACACTATCGTTAGCTGGCTGTCCATGAAGGCAGGTCACAGGGAGACGTTGATGTTGCTCTGTAGGGTGCTTGAGCTAAGTGTATTAACTGTGGTGATTGTGACAAGGGACTTTGATAAAGGAGGGGCAGGGGCTCTTGTGGTCTGGCAGAATTAAACTCAATCGCGGTGGTCAGCCGTTGCATCTTGCTTTTGATGGAGAACTTTAATTAAAAAAACTCAAATATGAAATTAGAAAATGAAATAGAAAAACAATGTCCAACAAAAAGGGCATTTATCTAGACAGAGGGCAAAAGGGTAGGTGCTTGAGCACCACTCAGGGTCTATCTGTGCACGTGCCCATTACATGACTCTGCATTATAATAAAGGGAGGATCCCTGGGCTGACAAACCATGTAACTCTTAACAGCCTTGAGACTGGCAATCTGCTGTTGGCTCCATAGTGAGAATCCCTTAGCAGCAGCAACAGAGCCTAATGTGTCAAAATAAATAACAACCAAGAAATATTAGTTGAGATGTACTATCACCATTTGGTAAGATAAAATGACAGCAAATCAAGGTAGGTTACCTGCTCTAGAAACACAATTGTCTGTCCTTTAGTGGTGAAGTTGCACCATTAGTCGGAGTGAGTGATACATTCAGAGTAGGCCTAGTTAAGCCTAAATCAGCCTAACTAGGGGCTGGCTCAGGCTTGGCTTGGACCAGCCCCTAGTTAGGCTGATATAGGCCCAGTCAGCCGGGACAGAGGAATGACATACGCTGCCCTCTAAGGCAAATCGTGACTCGTGATATTGGGCTTTATAAACAAAGGTGAATTGAACTGCACTGAAACTGCTTCAGTTTTGAAGTGAATCCTGCTGTGTATTGACTCTTGTTGAGAAAGAGCACTCCAGCTGTTGTGGCAACATTTCAGCTAAGATCATGTTAATCCACTGGGTCTTCACATTGTCCGATAACGGAGGTAAATGAAGGCCTGTCCGCTGGTTTTTGCAGTCAACAACAGAACAAGCATGTTACCAGTTCAACAGAGACGAACAGCATTCATGCAGACAAAAGTCTTAAAAGGCACTTAGAGATTAATCTAAAAACAAGGCCTTAATTGATATTAAAATGTCTTAATCAACTTGGGAACTTACTTGGGAACAGACTTGGGAAGTAGGATTTTATATATATATAAAAAATCTGACTTTACATCTTAAAATCTCAAAGTAATTGGAAACATCTATTAAAAAAAAAAAAAATACGCGGATTGCTTCTCATATTAACATCATACGGATCAGATTAGCAGAACCAACCACGCTCAGCTACGCTGCTGTCACTATACCCTGGACAACATGAGGAAGTACAATATCAACAAAAAAACATGGCTTTTTAAGCAAAATTTTGCAGCATGGTTAAACTTGTATGGGACAATGCACAAGAGGCTTGGTGTGTTCAAAAATTTCTTCAAACTTAGTACAATACGAATCAAAGCAGTGGAATACCACATGCAGAGTAAGAAACACAAAACCACCAAGAAAAGGCACCAACAATCACTAGGCATTTTCCAGTTCTGTTTTCCCTTCATCTCAACCGCAAAGCAAAAAGTCATGATTTATGTTACAATACACATCCAGGCAAAATTGTCTTTAACCCCCAGTGACTGATTTGATTATTTTTTTTATTTTATTTTTTTTTTTTGTCAGTTTTGGTTATTGTCAAATTTGTTTAAAATTTCTTTCTGAGTGACATTAAAAAAGTCTTAAATCTAATTTGCCTTAAGCCTCAGGAACCCTGGAGGAAGATTTGTGAGGTATTTAGTGGGTGGGGATAGTCACCTCATAAAAGGTGATTCTAGAATGTAACAAAGACCCTCAGTGGACGTTATATGGAGCAGCTAATCTTACTGGCTCTTTGTTACACACATTTACATAGAGCAGTAGCTGATGCTGTTGGGTCTCTTGAGAAACCAGGGACGCATATTTAGATTGAAATCCATGAAAACGTGCATTTTGCATTTTATGTATTTTTAGCCCTCTGCGCTGGCGATAGTCCTGGCTGGAGGCATTAAGTTTTTGGGTTGTCCATCCATACGTACATCCATCCATTCCATCGTTGTAAATGTGATATTTCAAGACTTCCTTGATAGACATTCTTCAAATTTCACACAAATTTGGAAACTTGGAGACTCAAGGGTGAACTGATTAGTTTTTGGTAGTTATAGGAGCCATCCCTGTGTAAAATGTATGTGGGATGCTAATTTCTCCTGTAGGGGTCACTATATTGTCATAGGTATCTGTCAAGAGCCATTCATTCAAGGACAGGTATTGCTGGACGGAGGAGCACAGATAGTTTTTGACCACAACGCCGGGCCATGTCAAGCCAGGTGTACGCTGCTGAATGTAATGACAAAATATTGTTCTTTTGAATGGTTTATGGACACAGATTCATGGATGCTTGCATGCTTTTTATTGAAGACTACAGCTGTGATTAACAACTTATGCAACAAAGACAAAAGGAAGAAGGGGGACTCTTTGTGCTCATCTGATGAACAGCAGTTGGTTATGTCAGGCAAGCGCATTCACTGATTGAGTCGGTAAGTAGCCTGTCAATGCAGCCCCTCAGTGGCTTTAAGTTTAGGTTTAGATGCCACAGTGGTCAAAGGTCAAAGGTCAAGATCACTGTGACCTTGCATCTGTCTCATCCTTGTGAATGTGATATCTCAAGAAGGCCTTGAGGGAATTTCTACAAATTTGGCACCAAAGTCCACTCAGATCCACAAATGAACAGATTAGAATTTGTTGGTCAAAGGTCAAGGTCAGTGTGACCTCACAAAACTTGTTTTTGGCCATAACTCAGGAATTCATGCACTAATTATGAGAAAATTTCACACAAATATTTAATAGGATAAAATGATGAAGTGATGACATTTTATATCCAAAAGGTCAAAGGTCAACTTCACTGTGACATCATAATGTTCTGCATGAAACACTTTTCTGGCTATTACTCATCATCATATCTCAGGAACAGAAGGGGAGACATTTGGTCAGATACTGAATTGGTGACACTAATACTGGGTGTCCACTTTGAAACTGTGCTGACTGTATAGATCATCTGTGCTGTTGGGGACAGATGTGTGTGAAGCATGTATGTTTTCACAGACATGGATGTAAACTGAAAGAGAAAATTGACGGGTTCATGGAGACATACAACAGCAAAGCAGTAATTCTAGTTATTTAAGTAATTACATCTACAGGAACCTGTGCTTAACTGTTGACAAAATTACTATTTTGTTTTATACTATATGAGACAAATAAAGATTTATTGTTTAAAAAAAATTGAGGCTAATAATAAAAATAATAATAATAATAATAATAATAATAATAATAATAAGCTACTGTGGACCTATATGCCATGCCTTTTAATGAAATTACCAGAGGAGTTCGCTGAAAAGTAAAGTCCTGAATTCCAAATAGTAGCCCGGGCGTTTATTTCACAAAATTGATTTTGACCCCAGGCATTTTAAAGAACCAGGGGATATTTGCTCAAGGCTTTTATTTTGTTTTGGTTTTTTTGCACCGACCTGCACCAGGCCGTTATTTGGTTACAGTTCCTGTCCATTATGTTTTTTGTGCAGAAAAGACTAGATGGCATTGCTCTGGCCTCTACCACTACCGTAAGAAACCTCGGAGTAACATTTGATCAAGATTTGTCTTTTAATTCTCTTTAAAACAAACCTCACGGACTGCATTTTTTCATCTGCATAATATTGCGAAAATTAGGCCTATCCTGACCCAAAAAGATGCAGAAAAATTGGTCCATGCTTTTGTTACCGCAAGGCTGGATTACTGTAATCCAGGTAGGTCTCGTAAATCCTTGAAAACTCTCCAGCTAATTCAGAATGCAGCAGCATGTGTACTAACAGGAACTAAGAAACGAGATCATATTTCTCCTGTTGTAGTTTCTCTGCACTGGCTCCCTGTAAAATCCAGAATTGAATTTAAAATCCTACTGTTAACTTATAAAGCTCTAAATGGTCAAGCTCTGTCATATCTTAGAGAGCTCATAGTGTCATATTATCCCACAAGAACTCTGCGCTCTGAGAACGCAGGGTTACTCGTGGTCCCTACAGTCTCCAAAAGTAGATCAGGAGCCAGAGCCTTCAGCTATCAGGCTCCTCTCCTGTGGAATCATCTTCCTGTTACGGTCCGGGAGGCAGACACCGTCTCCACATTTAAGACTAGACTTAAGACTTTCCTCTTTGATAAAGCTTATAGTTAGGGCTGGCTCAGGCTTGTTTTGGACCAGCCCCTAGTTAGGCTGACTTAGGCCTAGTCTGCCCCTATAATACACCTGGCACCCTCTCTCTCTCTCTCTCTCTCTCTCTCTCTCTCTCTCTCTCGTATCCTATTACTGCATCTTGCTAACTCGGCCATTCTGGATGTCACTAATTCGGCTTCTTCTCTGGAACCTTTGTGCTCCACTGTCTCTCAGGTTAACTCGTATTGCAGCGGTGCCTGGATAGTGTGACGTGTGGTTGTGCTGCTGCCGTGGTCCTGCCAGATGCCTCCTGCTGCTGCTATCATCATTAGTCATACTTCTACTGTTATTATACACATATGATTATTGTCACATATGTATACTGTCAGATATTAATATATACTTTCAACATATTGTACCACAGTAGCCAGAACTATAATTATAATATTATTACTTTCATTGATGTTGTTGTAAGCTACTGTCATTACCGTCTGTCCTGCATCTCTCTCTCTCTCTCTGTCTCTGTCTCTCTCTTTTTCTGTCTCATTGTGTCATATGGATTACTGTTAATTTATCATGTTGATCTGTTCTGTACGACATCTATTGCATGTCTGTCCGTCCTGGAAGAGGGATCCCTCCTCAGTTGCTCTTCCTGAGGTTTCTACCATTTTTTTCCCCCGTTAAAGGGTTTTTTTGGGGGGAGTTTTTCCTTATCCACTGTGAGGGTCCAAAGGACAGAGGGATGTTGTATGATGTAAAGCCCTGTGAGGCAAATTGTGATTTGTGATATTGGGCTTTATAAAATAAAATTGATTGATTGATTGAATTGAAAATACTGTATAATGTAGGGGTGTGTTCTTGTACAAAAATCTCTAAACGTTTAGAGTGGGTAATTTTTTTCGTGTACACGTGTACACGGGTTTCACCGCTGGGTGGTGCTATTGCATTATACCAGTAAAGCCCCAGTTATCTGAATACCAACCAAATGGGCCATTTAACCAATGGTTACAGGCCGCCACATCGAAATATCGCCATTCCGACGGTCCGCCATCCCGAATTCTGGTTCCTGAGTCCTGACAATGAGCTATGGCGAGCCTGTAGAAGTTGTATTCCCCATGTATGTCAACGATTTTCACCGGGGGATGCACACGAGTAATTCAGGCTGACATTACCTGTTTTTCAATGAACTCTTCTGGTAATTTTATTAAAAGGCATGGCATATAGGTCCACAGCAACTTATTATCATCATTATTATTATTATTATTATTATTATTATTATTATTGGGTCTTATAAGAGTGGGCTACAATGAGTACCGGGCCATCAAATCACAGCATCCGTGGTGAGAGGACACGGAATTGTGTGCGCTTTTATGCACGCGGGTCAAGGTGATCACGGATATTTGATGTGGGAAAGATGGAGCCAGATGTATTACCTGTTTTAGATACGTGGTTGTCCGTCCGTCCGTCCGTCCGTAGCGTGAGTCATGTGCACCACTTCACCACTGACCCATGCGTAAAAGCGCAAACAGTCCCTCAGCCCTGCAGGCAGCGAGAGAGCAGCCCTCGCGAGCTACTCTCTCCCTGCCTGCAGGGCTATCCCTCCTTGAGGCAATGAATGAGGAAATAATTGCCCCGGCGTTTAATATGCAAAATGGGGTCAAACCCCCGGCGGCTATTAGGTGCCCGGTGGCTATATGCCACTGGGCGACTATTTGGAAATATACGGTATGTGACAATAATCATATGTGTATAATAACAGTAGAAGTGTGACTAATGATAACAGCAGCAGCAGGAGGCATCTGGCAGGACCACGGCAGCTCTTGTAGGCTGAAATCAAGACGATCACATTAACCAGTGCGCAATCATCAGACTTGACAATTATCACGAGAAAACAATCTTTGTTATATCGAGATAGCAAAATAATAAGTCGTTATCACGAGATAACAGTGCACAAAAAAAAAAAAATACATGGCCGTTCAGCTATGTTGTCTATGTAATAATACATCGGTTATGCCCAGGTATTGAATCAAATGTGTTTTAAGACATTTTTGCTTAGTTCACCAAATTGTCTATTCTCTCATCGTGTTTCATGGACACGGCGATGTGAGTAGCGCTGTTTCAGCTCATTTCTGCTCATTTTTGAGGACTTCCGGGTCTGTTTTTGTCTGCTGAATGAAACCATGGCGACACGAAATGCGGGTACCTTATTGGTGTAGCGTGATCACGTGACGGCCGTGCCACCACTCACGTACCAAATCTCATTACGCTCAGGCGGAACTGATTATTACGCTCAGACGGAACAAATGCCGAATCACGACCCCGATCACAGGACTCTTGCGGGGTTATGAGCTATGCACTCCCGCTGATTAGCTGAACATGTATCGATCTTTTTTATGAAGTAAAGATCATGTAGTCCCCAGATGTTGGAGCGGAAATCAGTTTCTGTGAGACTTTTTCTGATTCACCTTATGGCCTAATTGTGCCATCCGGATTTTTAAGCCCTCTTTAACAGCCAGACTTTAAGAAAAGCAAAATAATCACTATGTTGTTCACTGCGTTGAATCCTTCCATACTGACTTACAGACTGTTCTGTCTTCTGTTTTTAGGTCAGTGTCATTTCGGAAAGTATTTCCGAAGCCAGTATTTATGACAGTATCCTTCAATAAATTATGTTTTTGAGGGCAGCATATTGATTGCAGCATATCAGTAATATTGGACCACTGTCAGAATCCACCACCGCCAGCATCATTTTAATCAGAGTCAAGGCTCCTTTTTCACACATTTTTGTTTGATAGGGAACATGTCCATTCAGTCCCATTCAAGGCTGCCTTGGTTTGTAGAACAATCACTTTGAGCTCCCTTTGATGCAAATGTATGGAGGTCTAGTTTCCTGCTCTGAACTATTTAACTGAACTATTTACCTTATGAATGATCCCTGCCTCTACAGTATCAGCTCTAACTCCAAAAAGCTGTGTTGTCATATGATTATGTGTACAAGTGGAGAATGACGTCGATGAGAAAGTATCCTCTTCTATTAAAACATTAAGAGATTTCCCCTGCCTATCAGCATCACCACCACCTTGTGAGTCACTTTGTCTGTCTACTCAGCGAGGTGAAAATGTATAAAGTCATCCTCCACCCATCAAGACGGTTTATTTATGGTGGTGATGGCAGCTTTTCTCAACGGCTGCTATGGTTACCTTCACACCAGATAAAGTGTAGAGCTCAGGTTGGCGGTGTTGTTGTCACTTGTACGCTCACCTTACTTTTGTCTCATAACAGATCTTTTTCACTAGTGGAGGTGCAAGGCGTCACCGAGGTGTCAGTGGGGGATGGAGGAGAGCTGTGTTATTGTGTTTGTGATGATGATGACAATGGTAATGCATGGAAAAACCTAAGGAGAGTTTACCTATCAAGCTGTTTGTCAGACACTCTGTCAAGTTACAACTATGTGTTTCTGGACATACAGGAACATGTCACTGAATGAGGGCAAAGAAATGGAAAAATGATGAGGACCTTCATTATTTCATGGCCATTGAACACGACAAACAATGCAAGGTTACTATCTGTATTTCTGTGCAATTGTGCTGTAGATCACGACACATAAGATAACACTGGGATTTACAGCGAGTGTGTGTGTGTGTGTGTGTGTGTGTGTGTGTGTGTGTGTGTGTGTGTGTGTGTGTCCAACAAGCTGTGGGAGTATTAAGCTTGTGTTCTGCGTGAGATGCAGGTGTCTCCAGGTTACTGGGGAATGTAAATGCAAACAAGGCTGCTCAAACAGGAAGGGGGAGCGTTTATGAAACCCAGCGGCTACACACATCATTGAGTATTGTGTGTGTGTGTGTGTGTGTGTGTGTGTGTGTGTGTCTGTGTGTGTGTCTGTGTGCGTGTGTGGGTGAGTGAATGATATCTCATTGGCCTATATCTGGCCATTATTAGAATGTTTTCGAAGTAAATTGTTACGTTCTCGTGGTGTTACAGGGAAGTTGATCAAGAATCATTCGGATATACTGAGCTGAGATTAATTCCTTAATGCCCCATTACCATTCTGTTTTTAAATAAGCCATTATGCATAATCATTGGGACTGTTTTGGGACACCTCAGGGTGCTTTTACACCAAACCTGTTTGATTCGTTTCAGACAAACACTGTTGTTTTGCCTATATAGTTTGGGGTACGAGGGGTTAAGATTAGGGTTGGGGGTAGGGCTAGGGTTAGGCACTGCTTTCAAATGTCATCAACTCAAGACAAGAGCATTATCAGTTAAAGATACCTTCAAGCACGTAGCCCTGTTGTATGGAGATGCAAATCCCTGCTTCACTGGGCTGATGTCAAACCAAGTCAAGCCATGCTAGCACATGTATAAACCAACCCAGTGTTAATTTTTTGTCAACAACATTTTTTCCATGATGGAAACGAGACAATGATACAATGATGAGATAAAAATAGATCTTGATAATATAAACTAAGATGTTTTAAGTTTAAGTTTCACTGACAAGATGAGATATGACACAAATGTTAGTGGTGGATTATTAGATATGTAAAGCCAAGAAAGGCCATGCTTGTAATTATCTTCAAATGCTACATGAGTGACAGGCTTGTAAACTCCAGTAAATAGTCTGCACCAGGATGTTTTGCCAGACAGCAAAAAACTCACACCAGAGCAGCATCAGTTGTTGCAAGTTGTGAGCTGCAGTTTAGCGGTGAATAATCAGCCGTGTGTCTGACTGTGGATGGTGGAGCCGCTGAATGTGGAGTTTGTTAGTTGCAGCGGTGGCTGTTAGTAGTTAGCTCCACTTCTTAGCCACTGTAGTAAAGCAAGCAGCCACCAACTGCTGGACTTCACATCTGTTGATCTCCACAGGATTCCACTCAGTCCAGATTGTCTCGAGAAGGTTTCTGGTTTGATGCTGTTTGACAGGCAGGTAGGAAGGCTCAGTTATCTGTGAGTGTAACTGAGGCTGACCAAACGTCCTCTTTTGCCCGGACATGTCCACTTTTCACGTCCCATCCGGGGCGTCCGGGGGGGTTTTATAAACTGATGATAATGTCTGGTTTTCCATGTGTTTGTGTGTGCGTGTGTGTGTTAGAGTGCGGCACGGGCCGCATATTTCTGTCTGAACCTGAACCGAGCCCGAAATTATTTAATGACCAAAACACTGAGTTTGTGTCACACAGTGGTTACAGGCTATTTAACAGCAGAGAGGGAGACCTCCGTGTTTGAGACGGGAGCGGGAGGCGGGAGGTCCGACGCTTCTAGCAAGAGGAGAGGGAGAAATAAAACAAAATAAGATAAAATAGGAAAAACCTGTCTCCCTCTTTTATTTTATTTTCAGCTTTAATCAAGTCAGAGGCGGGCAGCTGGAGGTCCGAGGCTTCCAGAGAGGAGGGAGGTAGAAACAAACAGCCAATGTGTGTCTGTGTGTGTTATGTTCAGGTGTTGTCACGTAAATAACAGTCCCCAAGCAATAAACAGGACAGACAATAGGATTTTATTTATTTTTACACTACATTTTCATTGAAAGCTGACCGAATCCGGCCCGAGCCCGAATACAATTTATAGCTACATTTCTGACCAAACCCGGCCGACCTGTCGGGTACCGTCGGGCTCGGATCGCCACACTCTAGTGTGTGTCTGTGTCCCCTATAGAGGCCTATCTGAATTTCTGTCTTTGAGAGATATTATTTTGTAATATAACTGAATTTTCTATCCATACATATAAATTTTAAATATATTAAAATTATAAGGCATCTTTGAGTAAGCTGTGAGTATCATTTAAGTAGGCTATGTCGTGGCCGGCCGAGTGTCCTCTTTTTTGGAAATCAAAATATGGTCACCCTAGTGTAGCTGTGCTGTAAGTAAACAGTCTGAACTCAGATCAGTTTTCTCTGACATAAATGAAAGTTTAGTTTTAATCACCAGTTCTCTGCGAGGACGCAAGTTCATACCTTCAGACTAACATATTGCAGATTTGGAAAGAATTCAGGTTTCAATTAAGTTATTTTTGTGCTTCTTAACAGTGAGATGGAAAAGTCAGAATTTACAATGAACCTGGGTACAAATCCTAGTTGTCTCAGAGTAGTTATTTGTGGTGTCAGACTTTTTGAGAGCATAAATAGAGAGATGTTAAGCTTTTCAAATGATGATTAATAGTTGTGTGCTAGTAAATCACACCTCATACCTTTTCCTAAATGAAAATTTAGGAATATATTTAAATACAACCTGTCACCTGGATTCTAATTTCTGATACATGAATTAGCCTCAGCCTATTAGTTTAAAGAAAAAAACAAACAAATAGAAAGCATAATGACTAACGGTTGACTAAAATTTCATGAATTTTCATTAATTTAAATTATGAAGGATAATACTAAGACTAAATCTAAAACTGCAGCCCCAGTCTTATTTAGGATATTCAAATCTACAGATCTTGAACCTGGTAATGATTGGACAAAGAAATTTGCTGCTCATTTTATTACAAAGAAGGAGAGCATTCAGTGTCAAATTTAGTCAGCTCTACAATATCTACCCACCTTCAAAAATAGTCTTGAAGCATTAATGAAATTAATTTCTTAAATAACATTTCCTATCTGTGTTTTGACTTTATTCCAGCTAGATTTTTAAAAGACATATTCCCCACTGTAGGTCATTGTACTCATTATACTACTTGCGACAAATAAAACAATGAAATGCATCAGACTTGGTGTGCAAAGTTTCTGTGCGTCACATAATATTTGCGGCAGTAACACGACTGCTCTTACTGCATTACTCTCAGCAGAAAACCACCCCAATTTGCCAAATTTGGCATGTAAATAGCAATCAATGGTTGAATTCCCATAATGCCCAAAACCCAGTTCTTTGTTAAAGGGCAAGTGTGTAAAATGGGTTAAAAACAGTGACATCAGTGGTCAAATTCTAGATTGCAGGGCTCACTCGCTCCCGTCGGGTAAATGACGGTGGCCTCGTAGGGACAAAAAGCCTTGCGCACGACTTTTTCAGGAGTAGGTCTATCTAGCAACGAGGTGAATGTTTATTTAGAAATCTAAGCCATGTTACTATATTGTAATGAATCCCTCATGAGCAGGAGACCAGAGGAGCGTTCAGGAAAAAGGCCCGTTTATTTGAGCACTCCAGAAACTCCGGTAACACTCCAGGGGGTAAAAGACTCCATCCCAAACTCTGACTCTTCTAGCGTAACAGACACACTTCATAACTTTACACACATGCTCGTTTACCATACTGAGTGGGGACCCCCCTCCCCTCTCTGCTCCACCAATCTCCAGCCCGCACACTGACTGACAGCGTAGCCGGTAAACATAGCTCAGCTGTTTATTTAGCCTAGCAATATCTCCGGACTATAGTAGCTGCAATGGACGACTTTGAACGCGATTTTGAAGAGTTTCTTGTAGCGGACACAGACCCAGAGCCATACCCGTTTGAGCCGGAGCATACAGATGAGGAACTCCATGTGTTTGATGCTGAGCAGGCAAGAAGAGAAGCTGAATGCACAGAATGGGATTCGGTGCTACTGCTACCATCGTTGGGGAGATATATCATCAGGAGGGAAAGCGCCGCAGAGAGTGCATCACAAGGAGTGAAGTTGCGTCTTCTTTTCCTCGCAGATGACGGTTCGGGTTCATTCTCTCCTGTTGCATGGCAAGTGTGGTCCATTCGCAAACTTTATAACTAAAAAAACTTTTCACTACTCTCTATTGACGAGACACTCTGCTGTTTCTTCCTCCTTCTTCCTTCCTTCCGCTGTCTTCATTGGTTCGTTTATACACGCGAAACGTGTTCTCTGGCTGGCTGGATTGTCCGCTCGGGCTGCCTTACATACATGGCGGCGCAAGATGGCGACCACTCTAAAGCAAGGCCCTTGCTATATATGTATATATATATATATATATATATAAAAGCATAATTATAAGGCTACGAAAACCAAGCGAATTTTATTTTATAACGATCATACACTTATACACTATAGTATAAACATATTACTGGGTAGAATATTCAGATTCAGATTCAGACTGACAATAAACCATGCCAAATATTACACACTGGCCCTTTAAAGAGGTCATTTGATCCAATGGGAAGATGGCTCGGAAGAGAAATGATTAATGTGATTTGTCAAGACAAAAATTCTGAGATGGTAAGGAAAGAAAGAGGCTCCTTTATCACCTTTGTGTATTTATTACTTAATAATTAACTTCCTGTGAAATGTGGAGCAGCCTTGTTTATCCACCACTGCAGCCACACATGGAGGCTGCTCTGTGGAGGAACCTAACCCTAACCCTTGAATTTGTGCATTATTTATGTTCAGAGCAGTGCTGACAACATGAGTGAAGCATCAGCTTGCTTACAAGCAGAGTTTAGACATCTATTAAGGTAACAGTAGGACTCAAAGCTGCCAGCTCTTTTTCTTCTCCTGCACAACCTTGAAGAACGACTCAAGTTTATTTCATATTGGATCTTAATTTATTAATTTTGTTCATCATATCTGTTGGTTAAAAGAACACTTGCTGAGATTTAGGAACATGGCAACATCACTATAACAGGGTGTGTCCAGCAAACTAAAAATGACTGTATTGTCAACCAAAATGTCACTAGCTATCATAGCTCACACAACTGCAGTAATGACGGTTGTCAAAGTTAAACATCATTAGTTAAATGAAAGCTGCAAGCAGCGTTGGGCAGGACCATGGACTCATGCTGTTTCGGCCTCCAGCTCACGTAGACAGTTAAAAGATAAAAGATTTTAGACCCCTCTCCACTCTATCTCACAGCTGACAATTTCTCCACCTTTGCTCATGTTACTTTCAGAGGCACTAGCTCACTTCCTGTTGGGTTTAGGTCAGGGATGTCAGCACGTGACTTGTAGGTCTTGATGAGACGAACAAGCCAGTTTTGGTTTGATCTTTCTACAACATTCCTACGGGCTGCAGTGGCCATTTTAGTGTGTCTAGGTGGTGCTAGAGAGTCCATTTTGGCACTTATGGGGTTCATTTTTTCATTTTATCAAATTGATTGAAGGAGGATGATGAATCCATAGTCGAGTCGACCCCCCCGGGTCTAGATGCTGGTGGTGGTAGAGGTGGTGAAGATGCAATGAAAGGAAGATGGAGAAATGCTGATCATCTGGATGAGTAGAAGAGTGAGCCTTTGTTGAGCTTGACCTGGACTCTGGATACGATGGCTGGAGGTGACCGGGGTGGAAGAGGGTGTGAAAATTCTGCCTAAAATGACAGCTGACAACAGCAGAAGAGAGAGCAGATTTAAAACTTTGCAGTGGCATTCTGATTGCCAGATCGTGGAAAAGTTTGATTGGATAACTAGAAGAGTGAACACCCATAGTCAGCTGATTAGAGGAAGCAGTGAAAGTGCGATGGAGAGAGTTATGAATGAATGAGCACAAAGAAGGTCTTCCTGATTGAACTTATGCTGAGCTTCATTTCAATCAAGAGAGACACGTTTTTATAGTAAAAGAATATTTATTAATGTGCACATAAGAATGCAAAATGTGAAAAGTCTTTGGCGATAAGACCTCATAGAGATGGTGTGATTTAAGGAGGATGATGAATCCATAGTCGAATAGGGAACCACCCCAAAAGAAGAGTAAGAAGGAAGAGGGACAACCAACCATTTGACATGAGGGGATCTTTACCTTACCAGCAGGCAACAGGCTTCTAATAAATAAGTAAAGAGAAAATTACAAGGAGATTTGCAGCTAGAGAAACATGCAGAAAGCAAAATGTGAAAGGCTATGGGATGGATATGTGCATATGTGCATAGTTAAGTATATGACAGAAATAAGCCCTGAATGAAATTAGAATAACTCTGATGAGAAATGTGTGGTAGCAATATGTCTGGGATGACAGCTAGGGAGCCACTTGCTGGTAGATAACAATAGATGCAAAATGAGTGTAAGGGAAAGCAGCAAGCAAACATGTTGAGGTCTAAAAACTAAATAATATAAAAGCCAGAGATGAAGTAAGCTGTGACAACTGAAATAAAAGATCGTAAGACCAAACAGAAATTAAGGTCAGAAGACAGACTTAAATAAAATGCAGAAGGAAGACAAAGGTCCGGCAACCAAACATAAATTAAAGTCAGCAATTTTCCGCATGACAGCAACTGAAATGAAGGGTTTAATGACCAAACTGAAACTTCCCTGACTGATGCGAGGTCCTAGTTACCTGGGCCTATATGTAGAACATAATAAAAGGTCAACGAGGACCAAACTTAAATAAAAGCTCATAAGACCGAACAAAAACTAAGGTCATACGACCAACTCAAATAAAATGGTGAAAGTAAAATACGGTCCGGTGACCAAACAGAAATTAAAGTCATCATTGACAAACAGAAATAATGGTCCAGTGACCGAAAATAAATTACTGTGTATGAGCATGAGGTCCCACAGACCTTGGGTGCACAGACTAGGGTCCTAAAGTCCATGTGTAGAACAAAACAAAAGGTCATAAAGATCAATAGAAATAAAAGGTCATAGACTGAACAGAAAATAAGGTCCGATGACCAAACAGAAATTAAGTCCACAGGACAAACAGAAATTAATGGTCGTACCACCAACAAAAATTAAGTGTTGCATGGGGTCCCACAGACCACGTATGAGCATTCAGAGGGCAGTTCTGGAGACCTTGGGTGTTGGTGCATATAGCATGAGGTCCCACAGACCATGATAGAGCATTTGCATGAGGTCCCTAAGACCATGGGTGTTAGAGCACATAGCATGAGGTCCTGAAGACCATGGGTGTTTGTGCATACAGCATGAGGTCCCACACACCGTGATTGTGCATTTGCGAGAGGTCCCAAAGACCATGTAAAAGAGTGAGCAGCATGATTAATGTAAGCAAGGTAAAAAGAATTGATAGATAGCAGACGATAACAACGAAATTGAAAAGTGCATCCTCTGCAGTGTAAAAGACAACAAGAAAGCTATGTTAAGAAACAGTAACAATAATTCTATTCTAAAACTATAAAAATAGAGCTATAATAGGATGTTCACATTCACTTGACATTGCACATCCCTTTAGCAGCAGCAACAAAAACATACATATGCATTCATTTAGTGCAATTTGTCATTTATTGGTATTTTTGCCCAGGGATAAAAACTGTTCTTGAACCGGTTCGTTCTGATCTTAATTGCCCTGTATCTCCTACCTGAGGGCAACAGTTCAAACAGGGTGTGTCCTGGGTGTGTTGGATCTCTGAGAATGGTTTTGGCTCTACTGAGACAGCGAGAACTATAAAGTTCTTCCAGGGTGGGGAGAGGGCAACCAGTGGTTTTCTGGTCTGGGCTGTGGTGATGACCCTCTGAAGCGCCTTCCTCTCTGCTGTTGTGCAGCTGGCGTACCACACACACACACACACACACACACCATATGTGAGCACGCTTTCAATGGAGCTGCAGTAGAAGGCCACAAGCAGCTTCTGGGAGAGATGGTTCTTCCTGAGGAGTCTCAGGAAGTAGAGTCCCTGCTGTGCCTTCTTTATCAGCTCCGTAATGTTGGTGAACCAATAGAATTAAATTAATTTGTGACCAACTTGAATAAACGAGTACAACAGAGACCAGCAGATAATTCGTTCATTCATTCATCTTCTAACCGCTTCATCCTCTTGAGGGTCGCGGGGGGGGGCTGGAGCCTATCCCAGCTGACATCGGGCGAGAGGCAGGGTACACCCTGGACAGGTCGCCAGACTATCGCAGGGCTGACACATAGAGACAAACAACCATTCACGCTCACATTCACACCTATGGACAATTTAGAGTTATCAATTAACCTAGTCCCCAATCTGCATGTCTTTGGACTGTGGGAGGAAGCCGGAGTGCCCGGAGAGAACCCACGCTGACACGGGGAGAACATGCAAACTCCGCACAGAAGGGCTCCCACGCCTGGGATCGAACCGGCAACCCTCTTGCTGTGAGGCGAGAGTGCTAACCACCACACCACCGATAATAAATCAGCAAAACAGAAGTTATGATAAGATAACCAAGAGGACAAAATCATGGGTGATGCATGATAGTGGATTTTAAAGTGATAAAAGTGAGCAATTAGCAGACAAGCCAGTGTTAGTGCATGCAGCATATAGTTGGAGAAGCTTGGGTGCATATATAGCATGAGGTCCCACAGACCATGATGGAGCATTTGCATGAGGTCCCTAAGACCATGGGTGTTAGAGCATACAGCATGAGGTCCCACAGACCATGATAGAGCATTTGCATGAGGTCCCGAAGACCATGGGTGTTTGTGCATACAGCATGAGGTCCCACACACCGTGACTGTGCATTTGCGAGACGTCCCGAAGACCATGTAAATGAGCAAGCAACATAATAAATGCAAGCAAGGTAAAAACAGAACTGACCCAATAGAATTATGTTAATTTATGACCAATTTGAGTACAACGGAATAGGTCCCAAGACCAGCAGATAATAAATCAGCAAGGCAGAAATTGTGTTGAGATAACCAAGAGGACATAATCATGGGTGAAAGTGATAAAGAGGAGCAATTAGCAGACAAGCTGGTATTAGTGCATGCAGCATATAGTTAGAGGACCATGGATAACTGTGTATACGGCATGAGATCATGTAGACCATGAGTGTTGTGGGAACATGTGACAAATGACAGCGGGCCAAACTGAATCGAGGCAGACTGAATTGGAATCATATAAACGAGTGCAAGGAAAAGAGATCTGAATACCATACAAATAAAGGACAAATTGCAATGTGACAACCAAACAGAAATGGCAAATGGCTGATGCATGACTGTGACGCTATCAAATATGAAAGTGGGCAATAGGACAACTATGACCAAGACTTAACAGAGAAGTAGCAGATGAGAAGACCACAAAGACCACCACCAGCTATATGAATGACTTAGCAAGAAATAAGGGCACAGAAACTTGATTTATGAAATAGTGCTAATATAGGGCCATACCTGACTCCCCCAAAAAACCCATGGTGGGTACTTTGCAAATCCGCTAATATAAGAAAAATTCTGCCCTGGCAGTTATTGTGGCAGTTGAGATTTGTGATGATTGAGATAGGGTTGCCAATGGCCAAATACAGCCAAATGGCCATGCTACTGGTTGTATTTGGAAGGAATGACTATGTTAAATGTTGCTGTTGGCCCTGGCTCATATGAGTAGAGGAGAGTCTGCTAGCCGCTAGGCTAATTTATACAATTTAGAATGCCATAGGCTTGTGCTAAAACATTAGCAAGTAGTATTTGTGGGGAAAATGTGACCAGTGGAAGACAGGTGCTCTGTGAATGCAGATTGTGTAGGTGTGTTTGAAACTATGTTTAATGTGAATTGAGGTGTGTTTTGAATGAACTAAACCACAGCACTCCATAAATCCCTGTCGCTGACTAGTGTTTTTTTGAGGAGTAACATTGTGCAGCTGCATGTTGTCGAATGGGATTAAGATCCCCGTCTTTGCATTTTATTTTGATCACAGTCTTGGAACATTTCAAAGGATTACAGACCAGTTGCGCTGACATTGGTGTGTGGCCTGCTAAGCTCTTCAGTCGCTGATAAACTAAACCCGCTCCAGTTTGCCTGTAAGGCACAACCTGGGGTGAAAGATGCCTGCCTGACACTCCTGGACATGGTCACCAAAAACATGGTCCACACTCACTCAGGATTTTATTTGTAGATTTTTCCTCGGCCTTCAACACAGTCACAAGATAAGCACCTTGCTAAACCGCCTCACTGAACTACAGGTAAATCCAATATTGGTAAACTGGATTAAAGCCTTCCTACGAGACAGACCTCAACATGTAACAGTAAATGGCAAACCATCACACAACATTGTGTTAAACACAGGGGTCCCACAGGGATGTGTTTTATCTCCCATCCTATTCTCCATTTACACAAACAATATAGTCTGCAGCACGGACAATATGACACTCTTCAAATACACGGACGACATGGCCTTGGTGGCTCACCTGACTGACTCCATCAGCCTAGCAGCATATCACCAGCAGGTGGACTCACTGATCACCCTTATTGAGAAGAGCTCCCTTGAACTGAACATCTTCAAAACTAAGGAGCTGTGCTACTGCAGGAGAGTAACATCTCGGGATGCTGCCCACACACTGCTCCAACCACTGGAGATCAAAGGGCAGGTAGTGGAGCAGGTGGAGGGTTTCAGATACCAGGGCATTGAGGTAGACAGGGCATTGTCCTTCTCTGACCACAGCAGCTATATTTACAAAAAGGCTGAACAGTGTCTCTTTCTGCTAAGAAAGCTGAGGAATTTTAATGTAAGCAAAATGTTTCACTTACTGAGTCAGTCCTGACCTACAACATCTCATTCTGGTACACCTTTCTTTCTGTTGAAGATAAATCCAAACTGTCAAAAGTCATCAAACATGCTACTAAAATAACAGGCACCACTCAGACCTCATTGACAGATCTCCACACACACTCCACAGTTAATTTCAACTCCTCCCATCTGGCCGCCGTTACAAGGTACCATTAGCAAGGACAAACATAGTAAAGAAATCATTCATTCCAACTGCAATCAACATTATCAATAAATGGTAAGGGTTTGACTCACCTATAGCAAGTGTTCTTCGTTTTCTGTGTGTTGCTTTATGCTACATTGTTATGTCTTTTATGTATTTTTTAACCTGTGTCTTATTTATTCTGTGAGCCACGAATTTCTACTGCTTTGCAATGGTCAATAAAGATTTTCCAATTCTGATTCTGATTCTATGGCGCAGTGATGCCTAGAGCTGGCCCAAGTCATAAGCGAACTAAGCACCTGTCTAGGGCCCCATGACCACTAGGGGGCCCCAAAGAGCAATTAACTTTAAAAAAGAAAAAAATAATAATTTTTTTTCCATGTGTGAGTGATGATAGTTCATGTATTATCAAATGTACGTTGTTGTACAAAAAGACAATATTATGTTAACAGACTGTAGTTTCCTACTGCCTCTCTGCTCTAAATGTCAGAGCTCCGCTAGTGGGAACTGCCCATTGGTCCGACATCCCATTGTTCCGACCATTTTAAACCCATTGTTCCGAAGTCCGTTCCGAAATCATCATGATGCCCTGTCGTTAAGGTCTGGTTAGGTTTAGGCACAAAAACCACTTGGTTAGGGTCAGGAAAAGATCATGGTGTGGGTTAAAATGAAAAAGAAAGTGACAAACACATAAGCCGTGAGCCTGCTTCGCCTCAAGCCTTTCCCAGCTGACCCAGAGCCGGTCGCGGCGCACCATCAAGGTAGAAATACGCCCGCCGGGAACCGTTCAGCACCGTGGAAAACAAGATAAAGGTATGTTTGCATGTCTTGGTAATGTAACGTTTGGTGTCAAGGAAATTTTGAACATTAGTAAAGTCCTTAATTATTGTTGATATTTTGTACCAACTACGTCAGCCTATAGTAGCAAATTAGCTAGCTAACATTAGTTCAAAACTAGAGAAATTTCTCTTTTAACTAGTAGGTTAGATAACTTACTATTCAAGTTAACATTTTTGTGTTTGTGTAATAGCCTACTTTGAATAAGTTGATTCTCTGTGTATATATCCTGGGTCGCTTATTTGGCATCAAAACAATGTTTTTAATAACAACGTTTGAATGTTTAGTAACAACTAACATTAATTACAGAAGCGGTGACATTTGCTAGCAATATGTTTTTGCATTAATGAATGAACATAGTTAACTTATAGTTTGAGATATGTTGTTGGGTTCCTGTTTTTTTGTGGTAATTTTTTTCTGTTATTCGTGGTAATTTTTTTTCCTGAACGAGGAGACGAGATACTTCAAAATCTCGTGAGAAGTTAGCTGACAAACATATATGGTCGTGATTTCAGTTGTCAGGTAACGTTAAGCTAACAGTTTTTTTCCATCATGCTGGACAAATTTGTCAGCTAACATTGTTACAACCTGATACTAGCGTATTGCATTCACTTGACAAATAAAAAAAGGGGTTTTTTCTGTTTTTCAGAGTAATTAATTTACTTCTCTGTCTTTTGTGGTAGTTTTTTTTCTGTTTTTCGTGGTAATTTTTTTTCCTGAATGAGGAGACAAGATACTTCAAAATCTCGCGAGAAGCTCTCACCTGGCACCTGCAAGTGACCCCTGCATCCATGGTGACTCCTGCTCATGGATGTATTTTGCTTACGTGCTCCTGCTCCTAGACAGTTTCAACTATGGGATCAATAAGGGTAAGGCACGTAATTAGTTACACACAGGGTATGATAATCTAGCTATGTTTTCGACTGCATTCTTCAAGTGTAGGCCTATCGCTCAGTGTAACAGGTTAGGTTAGTAACAGGTTGTAAAAATGTTAGCTGACAAATCTGTGATGAGTAACAATGTCCAGCATGATGGAAAAAAAAGCTTAGCTTAACGTTACCTGACAACTGAAATTATGCCCATACACGTTTGTCAGCTAACGTTGTTACAACCTGTTACTAACACTCAGTTTCCTAAAAGTAGAGGAAGTGAGTTAATACACGGATGTAAATTATTAATCATTATTATTATTTATTATTAATTATTGATTAATTTAATTTTTAAATGTTTGTGCTAGATAATAGTATATTCTATGGCGGTCACCTATAGATCCCACACACAAATCCCTGAGGGGCTTTTAATTTGAAATGATACAGGAAGTGTGGTAAGATGCCGGCATGATACGCATGTGAATTTCTTTATGTTCATGAACGAAGACGAAGAGAGCAACTTGCTTTGCTTGAAATGAACAAATACGATTGTAAAGCGGAGGGCATAATGTGCCCATAATAAGCCCAATGACTACTGAAAATCAAGGCCCGCCGCTACTATAGTATTACGGTAATTGTTTTCCTATTGAAATGAGTGGCGACAGGTGAATGAAATAAATCACTTCGCAATAATGGTGCAGTGAAATATTTGTCTGCAGCACTGAATGGATTATTAGACAGATCATATGAGACACATTTAACTTAAACAGTGAGGGTGGCTGTTGATCGGATGGCTTGAACCGCCGGCTCTCTTGCCGTAAGGGATCCCGGTGCACCTGCTGGAGAGGCTTGAAGCAGAATGAAGAACTGGTTTGGAGTGGACGTCAGCTGCGGAGTGGACGCCAGCTGCAAGTGGAGACCGACCGGCTGCGAGAGGGGGCCAGCGGTGATGAGGACGCTGACGAGGCAGAGGCTGAGGCATATCCAGGGACTGAAGCAAGGTGTGCGTGGAAAGCTTGGCCAGAGTAGCTGGTGTCTGCGGGTGGCAATCCATGGCATACATATGCAAAGTGTTCCGAAGAAACAGATCATGTTATGTGTAGTTTTTGGCCCGTGTCTTGAATCCGTACACGTCACTGAGATCGAGTCTGGAGATGGAAATGAAGAATGAAGTTGTGCGTTGACAATACTGACTTATAACAGGCAAAGATCGCCTGAACTGGAGGACGTGATGAGTGAGAGATGATTCCGCTTCTGCTGAGGAATCGCGCTTGTGGCTTGTCTCAATCAACAGGAGACTGAACAAAAAAGGTAAGGTGAGCGATTGCCAGCGTGAAGATTCTGCCTAAAATGACGGCTGACAGCAGCAGAAGAGAGAGCAGATTTTCAAACTTTGCAGTGGCATCCTGATTGGCTTAGGGAGATCGTGGCAAAGTTTGATTGAATAACTAGAAGAGTGAACGCTGGAAGTCAACTGATTAGAAGAAGCAGTGGGAGTGTTATGGAGAGTTGTGAATGAATGAGCACGGTCTTCCTGATTGAACTTAATAAGCTGGAAAGTCCCTAAAGGGTGGGAGAGGAGTGGATGGGTCCAACAAACCCTGGACTTTCACTGCTGTTCACTTCCTGTGTGAGTCAAATCATGATCTTTTTTCTAAATCTTCTCCTAAAGGCATAAAATGTCCCAAAACACATTTGGGTATCTGATTCAGATAAGTATTTTGAACAATAATTCACAACCTAGTGTTACTTAACTCCACTAATCCTTCTCCATACCCTCTGCTACTACTCATTACTCGTGCTCATTACCTCAAAACGGTCATATGAGTGAATGGTTACAAGTTTCAGCTACAATGCAGAAAAAGCTGGTTCTGAAGATCAAAGGTAATAAGTCAAGTTGTCAGCAACTTGCCTGATATACTGTGTATGCCTGCTTTTTCAAGAAATTCCAGTAGATCATATTGTAATTGGCTCAAATGAGATTGTGGTTTAATTAGCTCTAAATTATGTGTGTCAGTCAACATCATTCTAATCTAATTTCCCTAAAAGAATCTTATTACTTTGCCATGGCTTTCGGTGAAGAGTTCCACAGTATCTTTCCCATGATTCAGTAAATATTGTTATGTATATTACTAATAATTTTCAGTATAATATTCAGTAAATGTTGTTTTCACCTCGTGACTCTGTGTGTGTGTGTGTGTGTGTGTGTGTGTGTCTGTGTGTCTGTGTGTCTGTGTGTCCAGCCCATTCTCATTCTGAAGTCATCGAATACTGGTGCTTTGTCAGTGATTTCAGCATCAGACACCTGATGCCAAAAGCCTACTTTGGTGGCAGTATGATATACTGCCGGTTGGCTGGATGGCAACAAGCGGTAGATACACAGACAGTGTCAGTTAAGAATGCAGCGGGATGGAAACTGTTGTGGCAATATGACATACCACTGGACAGCGCCAGGTTGAAACACTGCTGGTAACAATGTAATATAAGGGACTGGAAAGTCCCTATAAGGGATAGGAGGGGTGGTAAATGGCAAATGGACTGCACTCACGTCGCTTTTCTTCATACACACAGTCACGCACTGGTAGCTGAGGCTACCATACATGGTGCCACCTGCTGCTCAGTAACCATTAACACACTTTAACACATTGATGGAACGGCTATTGGGAGCAATTTGGGGTTCATTATCTTGCCCAATAATACTTCAGCATGTGGACTGGAGGAGCCAGGGACTGAAGCGTTGATCTTCCAATTAGTGGATACCCTGTTCTGCCTCTGAGCCACAGCCTCCCCAGGATGGTGGATGGGTCCAACAAACCCCATACTTTTACCTGGGAGCCTGGCGTTCATATATAGAGCCAGCGGAGTCAGCAGCAGACGCAGGAAGATACCAAGTGCGTAATATGTAGACATGAAGGAACACTAGCAAAGCAGCATTATGTGACGACTTGGGAGTTTGCAGCAGCTTTTCAGCTCCAGACTCCAGATAGTGGGTGTTTTTAAGGGACCTGTTGCTGTGTTTCTTGTGACTTTTTCACCCCCCAACATGAGTGGGTTTTAGCGAGCCATAGCTGTTTTCAAACAGATATTGCTGCATTTCCATCGCCCCCAAAAGCAGGTAGTTTCGGCCAAAACATGATCTTTTCCTAATTCTAAACATGTGGTTTTTGTGCCTAAACCTAACCACGTTTACTGCAACGTTGTTACAACATAACGTTTCAGCATATCTCTTACCTTATAATGAGCAAATGTAGCATATCAATCAATTCAATCAATTTTATTTATAAAGCCTAATATCACAAATCACAGTTTGCCTCACAGGGCTTTACAGCATACGACATCACTCTGTCCTTAGGACCCTGACAGCGGATAAGGAAAAACTCCCCCCCAAAAAACACCTTTAACAGGGGAAAAAAAACGGTAGAAACCTCAGGAAGAGCAAATGAGGAGGGATCCCTCTTCCAGGACGGACAGACGTGCAATGGATGTTGTACAGAACAGATCAGCATGATAAATTAACAGTAATCCGTATGTCACAATGAGAAAGAAAGAGAGACAGAGACAGAGACAGAGACAGAGAGAGATACAAGACAGACGGTAGTTTACAACAACATTAATGAAAGTAATAATATTATAATTATAATTCTGGCTGTTGTGGTACAATATGTTGAAAATATATATTAATATCTGATAGTGTACATATGTGACAATAATCATATGATTATTGTTACATATGTATACTATCAGATCAATCATGAAAAAACAGCAGAAACAAACGCAGCCTTGTCAGTGCTGAAACATCAGTGTCTTATTTGGTTTGTTGGACCGGAAGCTGGTGTTTCAGGTGGCTGGTGTGCTGAGATGTTCCTCTTCATTGTGTCATTTGACTGGGAGACAACAGATAACACTAAAGAACCTGATTCAAATACAGTAGAAAGGTATGGCTACTGAAAATGTCTCACACCAGCCCCAAAATATCTGCTTTAAAGATTAAAGATTGCACTGTAGACATGGACTGCAAATGTCAGTGTTTGATTCATCTTTCGTGTACATACTGTATTTCTTTTGGATCTTCTTACTCAGTGAATTCACCTTTAATTATTACATCTTCCTACTTAGGCAAAAGGCAGGTCTGAGGACTGTTCACCTTCATCTTCAGCTGCTCCCAGGTCTTTGCTGTGGTGTGTGCGTCTAACCCGCTTTTTCCACTGCACAAAAAACTCACTAACCCTCTAACTAACATCTGGCTTTTTAATGGAATGGAAAAGGTTACAGTTGACATTTATACCTGGGTTAAATGACCCTCTGTAATAGTCATAGGTATTTATTGACTACAGCTCTGATCAGCTTTGATGGATATACAACACCCGGGTAAACCTGCTAATTTAGCCCCATTGCTGGTGAAATGCAATGACGCACTGCCACATAACATTGTCTATTACTCAGTATCGAGTTTGAAAAAGAGACTGAATAAGTAACACGTGTAAAAAGAGGCAGCCGCTGTAACATTTTCACAGGCCTCCGTGCTACTTTCTACTGTTTCCTAGCCTGTTTCCCAGCCTGTCTGTGACATCAAACGTGACATATCAAATAACAAAATAAAAAAAAAAAACCCACACACACAGAAAGGCATAGTCATCTGCTGCAGTGCTGTGTAAACAGCTCTGGTCTACTGGTAATGGGAAAGAAGTCTATTGCCTGTTTTTAGCAGGTTTTCCTATGTTTAAAAAGAAAACACCTACACATCCTAATATTGATGGATGGTGCAGCTAATGTGTAAAAAGTGAAAGAGTATAAAGCATTAGTACCATCAGCTCAATGTCCTCTGTTTGATTCAGGTAGGGAACGTATGCATTTTATGTTGAAGCAGTCGCAGCTAATCCTTTATTTTACTGTTGTGTTTCTTAAAATGAACAGTTTGGGATTTTGGGAAAGTATCACTATTCACTATCACCATTCGTCTGTGCATTAAAGGATATGTCTGGCTGACCAAACAAACAAATAATGTGTTAGCCTGTCTCTCAATACTTTTGACTTCCTGTCTGTAGCTTCCAGCCCCAGGCCCTTTAGTTTCTACTGAAACACCTCACAAAAATACATTTTCATTGAAAAACCAGAATTACCGCCCCACAGTTGTATGCCACCCTCACTAGTCAACTTTCTTTTTAGTTTACATCCATGTCAGTGAAAACAACGATGCCTCACACACCTTCAGTCCAAGTGGACATTCATTCATTCATTCATCTTCTAACCGCTTCATCCTTTTGAGGGTCGCGGGGGGGCTGGAGCCTATCCCAGCTGACATCGGGCAAGAGGCAGGGTACACCCTGGACAGGTCGCCAGACTATCGCAGGGCTGACACATAGAGACAAACAACCATTCACGCTCACATTCACACCTACAGACAATTTAGAGTTATCAATTAACCTAGTCCCCAATCTGCATGTCTTTGGACTGTGGGAGGAAGCCGGAGTGCCCGGAGAGAACCCACGCTGACACGGGGAGAACATGCAAACTCCGCACAGAAGGGCTCCCACGCCCGGGATCGAACCGGCAACCCTCTTGCTGTGAGGCAAGAGTGGTAACCACCACACCACCGTGCTGCCCCCAAGTGGACATTTCTGTCAAATTTAAAGAAATTCGATAAGGGTGTTCTTGAGATATCATGTTCATGAGAATGAGACAGATGCAAGGTCACACTGACCTTGACCTTTAACCACTGAAATCCAATCAGTTCACTGCTAAGTGAATGTTTGTTCCAATATTTTTTTTAATTCCCTGAAGCTGTTCTGAGATATTTCATTCACAAGAATGAGATGGATGCAAGGTTACCTTGATCTTTGACCCGTGACCAGCAAAATATTCAGTCAGTTCATCTTTTAGTCTTAGTCAATCAGACAAGGTCAAACAGACCTTGGCCTACGACCACCAAAATATAATCAGTTCATTGCTGAGTCCAAATGAACATTTGTGCCAAATCTGAAGAAATCCTGTCATGTGATTCTTGAGATATTGTGTCTACAAGAACGAAATAGATGCAAGGTCACAGAGACCTTGACCTTTGACCCTGGACCACCAAAATCTGATCAGTTCATGTTCGATTCCAAGTCAACTTGTGTGCCAAATTTGCGTAGAGACAGATGAACAACCTGAAAACATAATGCCTTCGACTATGGCTATCGCTGGCACGGAGACATAAAAAGGTTCAGTCATGACCTAAAACAGCTGGTCTCTGTAGTTTGTGACAAACATTGCTCAAACAAGAGGAAATGTTGCATTTGTCAGGAACTATTTTCAGCAGCTGATTAATCCACATTTGGTGTTCAAGTGAGGATTTGGGGCTACAGTATGGTGAATGTGAGATTGAGTCAAAATAAACTACACTGTGTGTGGTAATGAAGGAACATGTCACCCAGTAACACAGTGTGACTCACTGATGTGTTTAAATCATTTTTGGACCACATTGGAGTTCTGTGGCACAGAGGAAGAAGATATGTCAGGCTTTGGTGCTAAGTGTAACACTATAATGACACATTATATAGTGTAGCCAAATGTTTAACATAGTCTGTCTGAGAGTCAGTGATCCCTATGTGCAGAATTACACTTTTATATTTACTATATCAATAGCCATAGAAACTAGCATCCCAAAGGAGGAGATTTTGCATGCTTTGTGATTTAAATGAGATTAATACCAGCTGATTGATGACCGCACTTTGTAGGAAAAATCTCTGCGATCCTTGCAGATTTCTTCTGACTGATGACTATGAAAGTAGTTTGTGTAGTCATTTTGTGTTTTCTTTAAGACATTCTCTTTCACCTTGCATCTTGATTTTGTTTGCTTTGTTGTTGAGTATGGCTTATCACACTATGTGCGTCAGAAGAAAACCTAATTAATTCAACTGTCAATCAACTTCCACCACTATGACTGACAACAGGGAAAAAAAGATTAAATATAATCTAAGTTAATGTCATGTGATAGCCAGGAGCTTTTCTTTCCTAAACAAGAGTACATTTGAGATTAAAACTGTAAAGCATTTTAAAAATGTCAGCTTTGGTCCTAAAAGTCAGGGGCTGTAATCACAAACATTCTGAGAATTTTCTCAGAGAACTTCACCAAAAAACTTCTGGTGAGGAGTCCTAGTTTAGGACTAATTCAGGAAAATTCTCAGAGCAGCTCTAAGAAAGGGAGGGACAGACACATTTACCTTGGTAAGGATGTATGGTTGACCTTGTTGCTTGGCATGATGGGCATGATACATTCTTTTAAGAGATTTAATTGGTTGTCGTTTTGTGAGCCTGCAAGGTGTGGACACCCAGTGGAAATTAAATGAACTGCATCACAATATGAAACCGTGTAAGAGTCATCTTTGTTAAGGCAGATTTATACTTTACTTTACTGAAGTTACACCTCCAAAACACAAGCCAGAGGTGGGATTTCTGTGAAGTGCTGTAAAATTTAATTGATTTAAAACACACATTAAACACATTAAACATGGCTTAATAGCAACAATTCAATTAAAAGTACACAAATCAGCTACATTATAACTTGCAGAAGTCATCGACAAAAAACAACATGCTAATGTTATTAGCACAAGCCTATGGCATTTTACATTGTATTAATTATCCTAGCGGCTAGCAGAGATTTACTCTACTCATATGAAGCCAGGAACAACAGCAACATTTAACAACTCACAAGGTTAATTGACAAAACAACTGTCGTATACTGTAGGCCTACGCATTTTCCAAACAAGTACAACATGCTAACGGTATTAGCCTAGCAACGAGGAAAGATTTCCTCTGCTCATGCAGCCAGGATAAATCACACACAAGACTTAAAGAGAAATTTTGGTTTATTTCTACCTGTCTCCTGTCGTCCTAAATTTGTTTCAAGTGACTAGTGAATTAAAAATAATAGTTAGCATAGTTATCTTGTAATAGTAATAGTAATAGTAGTCTCGTAATAGTTATCCCGTAAGATTCTAAAGCCAAACCCTGTTCTGTTTTCCTAACCCTAACCACGTGCTTTTGTTGTTGAATGCAGAAAAACGCATCAGTTTGCAGTGTTGTACTAACATAGTGTGTTTATTTTGAAAGAGAGTGTATGCAAAATGTTAAATTTCCTGTTAAAACAGTGTGTATTTTGAAAGAAGACAATGCATGTAACAGGCAGAACTTGACAAAGTGTACCAGAATCTCAAAAACCAACACATCCAGGGTACCTTGCATGTCGTATGTAGACGTGGAAAGTCCATGACCAAACGTCAATATGTGACAACTTAGGTCGGAGTGAGAGTGTTTTGCTAGGAGCAACTCTTTGTACTAGGAAGCTTTGTGAATACAGCCCCTGATCTTAAATAATCTCTGAGTGTGAAACCATAATGAATTTATTTTCATGAATACTAATCAGTATAAATCTGGGTTGAATTCACAAACCATCCAAAAGCAGTTTGCAAAAAGAAAAAACTAGAAGTGGTTCTCAAAAGAATAAAAGCTCAACAGTCAACAAGTAATTTATTTGGATTCTTAGGTATGTCAAAATCAGCTGAAAATCAGGGTGTTGACAGCGCTGAGATGGAACCAAATGAGTAAAGTTGTGGACCAGAAAAGCAGAACAATGAGCTTCAAGAGGCTAAAAACTGGAAACATCAGCACCGCAGATAATTAAATGGAATGAAACAATGAATTAAATGTATAGTACAGAAAGAATAACCCACATTATAAGAAATCTAAATGACCTTTTGAGTCAAGGTGGGACAGGATTATAAAAATGATATAGAACAGAATAGAATAGAAAAGAATAGAGTATGAAATAATGAATAATATGAAATAACACAAAATAGAATACTGAATGGAGAGGCATGGGTGCAGGTAGTTTTTTTTGGTGTATGTATGTGTGTGTATATGGGTGCAAGTTACTACATGGAGGCAGGTAGGGGTGGGTGTGAGTACATTTCTATGGAAAGCAGTGTTCATTTTGGCAGCTATTTTAGATTTAGTTTTAGTCTTGAGTCAACATGTTTTTACATATGTTTATTTATTTATTTTTTTTCATCTTTAAACTAATCCAGTTAGTGACACGAACTGAGTTATGCAGAGGCAAGAACTCACCACAGCAGATCAGTAAAAAGTCTTTATTACAGTCCGGATCAGTACACAGGAAGGCAAAAATCACAAGAAAAACTCACAGAAGAAACAACACTGGCAACGAAGGCAACACAAGGGAACACACAACGAACTGGCAACAAGAGGGAAGGCAGACTGGGGATATATACACAGGTAATCAGGGGAAACAAGACACAACTGTGACACAGGAGGTGGGGGAAGATGTCACGCTGGAAACACTGGGGACTGACTGAATCTAAGGAGACAGGAAACACAGTTAATTGACCAAAATAAAAACAGGAAGTGACACACTGAAAAACAAAAAAGTGAACATAACCTCAGGAGCTTGACAAAGGCATGTCAGTGATGCTAATTCATGTAACAGAAATTAGAATCATGGTGACAGGTTGTATAAAAAATTCATTTAGGGAATTTTTTTTTTTTTTTTTTTTTTTTTTTTACAAATAATTCCTACTCACTTACAAACTGTCATTTCTCCATCTGTGTTTGACAGCTTTAGGTGTGATTTATGAGCACACACTTACTGATCATCATTTTAAAAGCTCAACATCATCTCTATTTATGTTCTCAAAAACTTTGACACCACAAATAACTAATCCAACACAACTAGGATTTGTACCCAGGTTCATTGTAAACTCTGACTTATCCATCTTTGTGTTAAGAAGCAGAAAAATAACAATAAATAAGTAGAGCCTGAATTCTTTCTTAATCTGCAACATGTTAGTCTGGAGGTTTAAACTCATGTCCTCTCAGATTTGGTGATTAAAACTAAACTTTCATCACTGTCAGAGAAAACTGATCTGAGTTCAGACTGTTAAGCCCTTTTCACACAGAGCGCGCAAAACGCAGACCTCCCCTGACAAACCCATTCATTGTGTATGTGCTACCGCGGCGCAAGAGCGCACCGCTCTGCCGCTGAGCTGAGCGGCGCACAAGAGGGCGCATGCCGCAGTGACTGCGCACCGCCAGCCTGTGCTCGAATTGAAAATTTTTTAATTTCACCGCAACGCGCTGTGACAACACCTCGGTGCGTCCAATAGCAGAGAAGAGCATGAAGTAGACCCGGAAGCGGTCACCATGGAGCTGTAGCTCCTGAATGAGCCTGTACTCCCCCAAATCCTGTCTTGTGCACCTTGCTCTCCGCTTGCTCTGTGCCCTACCCCACAGTGGGCGCCGCGAAAATCGCGCTCTGTGTGAAAGAAGCTTTACACAGACTGTCACTTACAGCTGTGAAGTCTTGCAGCTGGTGGCTGCTTGCTCCGCTGCCCTTCAGTGGCTAACAAGTGGAGCTAGCTGCTAACAACCACTGCTATTACTAACAAACTCCACATATCCATTCAGTAGCTCCACCATCCACAGTCAGACACACACAGCTGATTATTTACTGCTGAATTACAGCTCACAACCTGCAACAATGACTGACGCTGGTCCAGTGTGAGTGTTTTTGCTGGGTAGCAAAACATTCTGGTGCAGACTATATCCTGGTGCCATGCGGCATTGGAAGATAATTACAAGCTCAGCTTTTTTTGAAAATGAAACAGGGCCTGTGCAGGCTGCACAGGCAATCCAGCTCCTCCAGGATGGCACATTAATACGTGCAGTCGCAACAAGTTTGCTGTGTCTCTCAGCACAGTCTCAAGAGCATATAGGAGATACCAGAGGACTGGCTGATACACAAGGAAAGCTGGACAGAGCTGTAGAAGGACATCAACCCAGCAGCAGCAGCAGCAGCACCGGTATCTGCTCCACTCTGCCAGGAGGAACAGGAGGAGCACTGCCAGAGCCCTACAAAGTGACCTCCAGCAAGCTGAGTAAACAGCAAAAATTTTCAACTTGTGTAATTCTTTCATCAAGATCTGATGTGTGATTTAGGTGTTCCCTTAATTTTTTTGAGCAGTGAGTTTTTGTATACTGATTTTTGTTTATGCTGATACACATTTTTGCTTTCATACATAAACTACTTAATAAACAATAAAAAGAAATACAAATAAAAACTGCAGAGTTGGTGATCAGGTAGTTCTGTTCTTGGGTGATTTTAACCATGTAAGCTTGAGAAAAGTGCTTCTAAGTGACAAGGACAATACTGCCCGAGAGGTGACAAAACAATCAACCAACAAATTTCTTTGTGCTATTCCAGAGGCTTTTTCACACAGTGGTTAGAGCTCCTCAAAGAGAGTTGGACCACAGCTTGGACTGTCTCAGTACATGCTTCCATCAGAAGCTAACACAGAAAACACACAAAGCAGCAGCAAAGTATAGCGCTTTTACAATAATTAGATATTCTGCAGCTGGGAGGTGTTTTTATGTGTTTCAGGTGGGAAGATATTCTTTGGAACATAGGTCAGCACGTCTCAGAAATCACAAGACCGTGTTTATTGACTGACTGCAGGTATTCTCTGACTGCAACAGCTCTTAAAAACTGGGGGTAAAAACTTTTAAACCCTGCAAGAGGATGGTCAGACAGAGGTCCCCTGAGAACACAGACAGGTTGAATGGCGGTGTTCTAACAACTAAGTGGGACATATAGATGCAAATGCTGATCTGGACTCAGTTAAAGATACATGCATTCCGTCTAAATCAGTTATAACCTATAGTAACAATAAACTATGGTTTAGTAAAGCCATTAAAGAATTATGGATGAGGAACAGACACCACCAACTGCTTCTCTTTCAGCTCCACTAAATTTGTGTTAAATTTAGGCTCTTCTGTCTATTTTGAAAGTGTTGGTGGTGCTTGCTTTGGACCAGGGGTGAAAATAGACAGTGCAAGCAGGGTGGTTGCACTGAGGTGAGGCAGAGAGCATAGAGAGGCATAGAGAAAGAGGGCCTTCTTACAATATGTATGGCAGAAACTGGGCCGTGTGGGTAATTGACCTATGGCTAAGCAACGCCCCCTCCACTCACACTGACAAAATATGAACATTCAGTGACCGGGCGCTATGGCAGGTGTCACAGTACATGGCATTTTGCAGGAGGGAACTGATGGTTTTTGGGGACATAATGATCAGATGTCATTGAGAAGTAACTAAAAGGGCCTAAACTATGCATTGGAGGGATATATTAATTATTTTATCGTTGAGAAGGTTGATGAAAAGTGTAGGGTGATCAAGCCTGTTTATTCTGGATTCACACTAAAGGACTTTTGCTCAGCATCCTGACATCAAAGGATAATGGGTGACCAACCACTGGGTCACCTTCACTCAACTGATAAGCTTTCAACAACCCCCACATCACCAGATGTGGCTGGAGAGTTTACGACACGTCACAAACTCTGGAAACGAAACAAAGAGACAGACTCAGCCATATGGTCTGAAAGGTGTTTCAAATGTAACTTTATTATTTAACATGTGGGTGTCATGCAGGAAGAAGAAGAAGACTCGGCACCAGGTCCCCTAAGGTGCAGATGTCTGTGTATACTGTATGCTAATGTGATACCACCCCCTTTCCCTGTAACTGTCTTTTAAGAGGACAGACAGAAATGTGGATTCCAGGAACCAACATGTTTCGATTGTAATTTTATGCTTCACCTTTCTTTCTGTTTCAGTGCATATACATACACATGTATATATATCTGACGTTATAACATGATCACCATGTATAACATTTAAATCTGAATTAGTAGTGTCCGTTGACCACTTATTTATAAGTTGGTAATATCCTGTTGCAGACAATGTGTGTTTGGTACCATTCAATAGCAGACAGCGCCACGTTTGTAAATATGGAAGCATAAATGTTCCAAGCTTCATTAATTACCTAGGAAGCAATTAAAGTAAATTAAACTTTAAACTAAGCAAACATACAGGAGGGGAGGAGTGAAATGTCCCGCCAGTGACAGTGAAATGCTCCTACTGGACTCAGTCTGACACAGACAGCTGACACAGACAGCTGGCAAGGCCGGAGCCTGCCTGCCAGTCTCAACCCCTTGGAACAACTATAAGATGAGTGAGGTTAAAAAAAAAAGACAGAGAGAGAAAGAGACAAAGAATCTTGAAGAAGAACTTTTGAGAAGCCGGCGGGCCATGCTGGGCCCACCCCGCGTGACCCGCCGGGCAATTTGATGGCATCCTGAGCAGAACTGAACATGCTGAAACCCAACAGAAAGAACTTTATGCCACTCGGTCTGCCTAACTCCTGCGTCCTGAACCAACAAGGTCAGGACTGAAGAAAGGCAGACTCCCTCACCCAAGCCAAGGTTGCCATGTGGGCTCAGGAACTCCCAAAACTGCCCCGTGGGACAGCACCAGGAGCAGTTCACACCAAGGAGCAACAGTGCTTCTCCTCTTCCCCCTCCAGAGCATCTTTTTTCTGGTCTGCTACAACTCAGGTGAAACAACATAATTTTCCTGTGCTGGGGTTTGATGTTTAGTTTAATCAGTATGGTAGGGAGCATTAGATAAAACTAGGATTTCCCCTAAGTTTTCATATGTTTCCCTTTTTGCTTCCCATGCCTCTCAGTTGTTGAATGGTGCTTTTCACAGGTCCATATCAAAGTTTCCTCTGATAATTATCTTACCATTGCTCACTGCTTCATCTGGTTCACTCTGGTCATTCATTCATTCATTAGCATCGCTGTGTCCATTTCATTCCACTCATAGTTGCATTTACTCATTGTCTCGTCTGCTGTTAGTTGTATTGCGTCTTGGTCTCCTGTGTCAGTAGTTTAGAATAAATGTTTGTCTATAAAGTCGTTGTCTTGGTTTTCTGTAGGATTACATTCAGTCACTTTACGGGTGCAAAGATTCTGGCTATTTGAGCTCAATTCGAATTGACAACTGATAATTAATCATTTCCCCAAAGTGCATCAAACATTTTTGTCTGATCAACAAGAGGTGTGGTTTTATTAGTCTGACTATGAAATTATATCGCTGGACGAATAATTAAAGTGGTTATGTCTAATAATTCTTATTAACGTCACTTTTTGCTAATACTGAGCTAATCAAACCCTACAGTATTCATGGTGAAAAACGTAGGCACCTGATTAAACTGTTTATAATCAAATCAAAATTTACATTTATGTAATGGTGGAGAATTTCGGTGAGCATTTATTTAATAAATGCTGCCAGAGAATACATTATAAATTATGAAACAAATATTTCCTACAAAAGCTTAAATTACAAGCCAAAATTTACAGGTCCCAGTGTAACCATGATAAACCACATCTCGTTGCCGTCACCATCAAAGACAACAAGATAGAGGATCAGCATTGTTCCACTGAAGTTAAGGTTTTTGGCTCAGAATATGAGAAAAGGATAACGGCCTTTTTACTATCTTTACCAAGAGTGTCTCTCTGTTAGTTTGGTGCTACAGTATTTACATTGAATCATTCAGCATAACATTTGCCAACCTTTGTTATCTCTGCGATTACAGGTAAGTTAATGAAGCTAAGCTCCAGAAGTTAACGTCAGTTTAACTAAAGCCCTTTGGACAATAGCTAACAATGATGTATGATCACCAAAGTACAAAAACTAGAACAAAACAGGCTAATGAACTCCCAGCAAACAAGGTGACATGATGAACAACGCAGCTAGGAGCTAACGATAACTTCATATTTCTTTCCAGCAAAGTGACAATATGTTGCCTCAAACACGATGTTGACTTACCTTGTTAATCTTATTCACGTTGACTTGATGTTGTGGTCTACTGCACAACTTTATCCAAGGAGACACTTTTCTCGGTTGAGATGTGGTTTAGGAAAGGGTAAAAAATACACCTCATCGCCCAGCCTCTCAGGATACCTTGTGTCGGAGTTGCATGTACCCCATGCACACCGTTTGACCATTTTTAAACTTCAAATCTCAGAAAAAGCTCATAAATCCAAACGAAACTGACTTTCTGTAATGCATTTCAATGAACGTCCAGGCAGAGAATGTCCAAATGTGTGGGAATGGCTATACGCACTGTGATTGGCTCATTGCGTTTGAGGGCGGGGCTTAGCTATAGGTCAGTTGAGATTGCCAATGTAAGAATGTAAACTATGTTAGATGACAAAAAAGGACTAAATTACAGAGCACAAGTTAAGGGAGCTGATGGGATCACATATTACTGGAGTTGTACCTTGTATTATTTCCATGTGACAAATGATTGATTGATGTAGTTTTCAAATCAGGAGACAAAGATCTACACAAAGTATTCAACTATGAATTGAGAAAGGAAGTGTGAAAAGCTATGATAGAGTATAAAAACAGACATAAAAATGAATTTTAATCTAATTATAGCAGAGATCCGTGGGAGGGATGTAATTAACCACAAACTATAAAACAAAACCTGTCATCACATATTCTGATTCCAACCTGCCTGATGAGTAAAATACATTTTACTGCAGGTTTGACACTGTCTTGGTCTCACTGCCTTATTCCCCTTCTTCATTAGATGCTGCTAAACCTCCATTTTAATACCCCCATGCTGGCAACAGCCATTGCTAGAGCCATTATGTCTGTCCATCCATCTATACATCTGTCTGTCCGTCTCATTCTCATGAATGCAATATCTCAAGATTGCCTTAATGAAATGTCTTCAAATTTGGCACAAATGTCCACTTGGACTCAATGATGAACTGATTCTTGTGAACTCAGTATCTCAAGAACACCTGTAGGGAATTTCTTAAAACTTGACTCCAAGTATGGCATACACATCCACTTTCAATCAAAGATGGACTAATTTGAATTTTATGTTCAAAGGTCAAAGTTCAAGGTCACTTTGACTATTTCATTCTTGTGAACGTGATATCTCAAGAATACCTATAGGAAATTTCTTCAGATTTGGTACACAGCAAAGTCTTAGGGCTGCTGTGATCTCATTTTTGTCAATTTTGTGATATCTCAAAAAAGGCCTTGAGGGAATTTCACACAAATGTCCACTTGGACTCAAGAATGACCTGATTAGAATTTGGTGTTCAATGGTCACTGTGACCTCACAAAACATGTTTTTGGCCATAATTCAGAAATTCATGTGTTAATTATGACACTTTTTTTTTTTTTTTTTACAAATATCTAAAAATATAAAAATGATGAAGTGATAAAATGATGAAGTGATGACATTTAAAGGTCAAAGGTCAACTTCACTGTGACATCATATATTTTTTGCAAAAACACTGGCCATTATTCATCATCATATCTCAGGAACAGAAGGGGAGACATTTGATCAGATACTGAATTGGTGACACTAATCTTGGGTGTCCACCTTGAATCTGTGCTAATTGTATAGCTCTTCTGTGCTGCCAGGGGGGAAGATGTGAGTGAAGCGTCTATGTTTTCACAGACATGGATGCAAACTGTAAGTGCAACCTGACTGGTTGGCAGAGGCATGCAACCACAAAGTGGTAATTCTATTTGTATTTTAAACTGAATACAAGGTTGGGAGCCTCCTGCATAAGCGAAATAGTAAGGCTTCAGGACCTGGCTTGGTGGTGTGCCGAGCAACATTTCATCCACCACATATCCAACCACAAGCTTCATTAGTTTTTGTAGCCTGCAGCTGTCCACAATTAAAATCCTGTTTTTGGTTGTTTAGCCAGTGTAGGGCTGAAGCCGAGGAGGGCTCACCTTTGGTGGGGTGTATTTCCTGGAGCTTCATGTTGTTGTGCTATCAGTCGTAGAAGCTGAGGTGTTTCAGACTGAAGGTTTGAAGATGTGTTTTTCGCAATGAAAAAAGTTTTAGTTCTACTACAAGTAACAACATTGTTCTTGTCGTCTTTCCTCAAAATAAAGGGAATATTTCCAGCCTCTAAGGTAAGTGTTTCTGGTGAGTTGTTTGGTTTTGGGGTAACAATAATATTATTACTGAAATGGTGGTCTGCAGGTGTGTTAGCTGTAAACCCATGTCCACAGACCCAGAGAGCTACAGTTGCCATGTGCGAGACTTATGTAGGACTTACCTTCAGGATCATTCTGAATCAGAGGATGTGAGCCACAAGACTGGAGCCAGTCCGGAGGAGCCAAGAAACTGCAAGCTGTGATGTAGGACTTTACAAAATATACCTATATTCTTATTGGCAATGCAACGGTCTCAACCCCTCAAAGTCTTGGTCTTGTCTTGGTCTTTATACACTCTGGTCTTAGTCATGGCTTGGTCTTGGTTTTGGTGGTCCTGACCATAACACTGGGATCAATGGATGATAAAAGACAGTAGTGTGTAAATAGAGCCTAAGATGGGAAGAACCAATAAATTGATTATAATTAATTTGTTATTATATTATAACATATTTTTATTGATGTTAGTAGTTGAGCATTTATGGTGACCTTGTTTGGCTTTGTTGTCTTTGATCATAGGTGTATGTCTATGTGTGTGTGTATGTACATTAAGAGGAATCAAATCAAATCAATACTGCTACCTCAACTGTCACACAATGTTTCAGCCAACGCTACACTGAGCATCAGATCTAGACACAAGCGAAAGAAAAGAGGAGGGCCACAGACAGAAATCCCACTCCAGGTTGCTTAGGAACCTTTTGGCAAAGTGACAAAAGCTCATTAAGAAGGAGATAACGTGATGCTCAAACACTTGCCACATGAGCCCTTGGAGAGGGACACAGACGAGATGAATAACGTACAACAGAGCTTCTTCATCATATTTAAATATGAATAAAGGAAATACAATGCATATTTTGTCACTGTGTAGGCAGCAACAAGCTCTGTGATACCCTTCTTCATTTTTCATTGATTCTTTTGAGTCTAAAGAATTACAATTTCACACAACCAGTGCCTTACAATAAAGAATTCTTTATTAGATTATACAAATGTCAGTGAAACCAATTGTCAGTCAGTGTATGTTATTTTAATCACTGTATGAGCATTAGAGAGATGCCACTCCCATCCGTGCATATTATTTACATACCCCGATTTTCAAATGTTCTGGCTGATATATATATTTGAAGGTCAATTTTGTGTTGTGTGCATTTTTGTGTTTCTGTGTTAATCTTGGAACGTTTTGTATTATTTTAGTTTGTAGGCATTTTTTCTCTTCATAGATGAGTATTGTCCATGACATATAAATAAATAATCGTAAACTAAACTAAGGTGCTGAGAGTCTATATTTTAGTCCATTTTAGTTACATGGCATTCTCCATCTTTTTCCCTTCATTTCTTAGTCAGCTCTCTGCTGTTGGCATGATAAACCATGAAAGCAAATAGAAAACAGGAAACTTTTAACTAAGAACCGCCATGTTTAGTTTTTCCTGCGTTCTTCTTCTACAGCATTCTAATAAATTAGTGTGTATGGGACCCCTTTTGATTTTTGATTGTTTTGTTGTTTGTTTTTGCAAAGTCACTTTGCGCTCTCTGCCTTTTTGTCTTTCTTTTCTTTTTGGAATCCAGGCGTCCGTTTCAGAAAGGAGGTTCAACAAACTCCGAGCCTAACCCTGAACTCTGAGTTGAGTAACTCTGAGATGGGAAACTCTGGGTTACGAGTTTCAGAACAGGTGATTTCAATAGGTTCAATCAACACAGAGTTTGTTCACTCTGAGTTAAGCGCATGCACCACGACTTTAAAAAACCGTCATCAATGGAGCCCCGATACCACAATTCACCATGGCAACAAGCTACAAGAAAAGGTCTGCATTTTTTTTACTCCTCTGGAGTTGGATATTTTAATGTGTTCATACAGCAAATTTGAAGCTGTTTTCAGGAAGAAGAGTAACACGGCTGCAGCAGCGAAGGAACAGGAGTCGGCGTGGGAGAAAATTACTGCTTGAGTCAATGCGTAGCCTAAGTTTAAATTTATTTTATATCATCAATAATGTTAGGCTACAGATGCAAACAGGTGGAATGGTGTTAAAGCTAAAATTTAGTTCACTTAGATGCAATGCCACCTAATTATTTTTCAAGTGAAAATGGTCTAAAAACAAGTTACTTTTAGGTGGGATTTGTTTTGACTAAAAATGAGACATTTTGACGAGAAATGAGACACATATTCTTGGTAATTCGAAAAACGAGGGTCCTTTTTAGTCGTTTTAGAAGAAGTTTGATACATGGAAGCATAGTGTGTTTACGTCCTGCGCTGTGATCCGTGGAGGGATACACCTATGGCAAGCCGTTTTAACATTTAATCGCTAGACTGGATATTCATTACTGATATCCGCAACATAATTTTGACTAGTCAAAACTCTTATTCAAGATACCTGCAATTCAGTTTTGACTAGTAAGATTCAAACTACTTTTGCCATTCATGTGTATGGGGTTTCTCATTATAGATATCTACAATGTAGTTGCGGATATCTGCAATTGTTATTGCGGATATCTGCAACTGAATTGTGGATATCTGTAATTCCAGTTTGAGATAACTACAATTTAATTTTGACTAGTCATAATTCAAGTTCAAGATCTCTTTAATTATCATCAATTGAAGATATCTACATGGTCCTTTCTAGATATCTTGAATTGAGTTTCAGATAGTCAGAATGACGTTGTAGATATCTTGAATTCAAATTATGACTAGTCAAAATGACGTTGTAGATATTCATTCATTCATCTTCTAACCGCTTCATCCTCTTGAGGGTCGCAGGGGGGCTGGAGCCTATCCCAGCTGACATCGGGCGAGAGGCAGGGTACACCCTGGACAGGTCGCCAGACTATCGCAGGGCTGACACATAGAGACAAACAACCATTCACGCTCACATTCACACCTACAGACAATTTAGAGTTATCAATTAACCTAGTCCCCAATCTGCATGTCTTTGCCCGGAGAGAACCCACGCTGACACGGGGAGAACATGCAAACTCCGCACAGAAGGGCTCCCACGCCCGGGATCGAACCGGCAACCCTCTTGCTGTGAGGCGAGAGTGCTAACCACCACACCACCGTGCCACCCCGTTGTAGATATCTGTAACTGAATTATGACTAGTCAAAATGACGTTGTAGATATCTCAAACTGGAATTATAGATAGTCATAATGTAATTGTAGATATCTATAATGACAAACCCCATACACATGAATGGCAAAAATAGTTTGAATCTTACTAGTCAAAACTGAATTACAGATATCTTAAATTAGAGTTTTGACTAGTCAAAATTTAATTACAGATATCTGTAACTGTAGTTTTGACTAGTCAGAATGATGTTACAGATATCTTAAATTAAAATTCATACTAGTCACAATGACATTACTACTAGTCAAAATGATGTTATAGATATCTATAATGGTAATTCTGGATAGTCAAACTCAGCGATTAAATGTTAAAACGGCTTGCCATAATACACCGGTGAGCAGGCACAGGTAGTCTGTTTATTTAGCTTAACGATATCTCCGGACTATAGTAACTGCAATGGACGACTTTGAACGCAATTTTGAAGAGTTTCTTGTAGCGGACACAGATCCAGAGCCATACCCGTTTGAGCCGGAGTATACAGATGAGGAACTCCAGGTGCTGGATGCTGAGCGGGTGAGAAGAGAGGCTGAATCCTTAGAGGCAGCGGAACAGCAAGGGGCCAAGGGGAGACGGAGGTCAGGGGAGGATTGGTGGTGTAGCTGTGGGGCTTGCCAACCTAGGCCTACGGATGTGGAATCATTTTGCTGCACAGAATGGGATTCGGTGCTACCATCGTTGGGGAGGCTAGAGATATATCATCAGGAGGAAAACCGCCGCAGAGAGTGCATCACAAGGAGTGTAAACTTTCCAGCAATCACTAATCCTGGCGTGACTGAAACATTTTTTCATGTTCCTAAGATAAACTGGAAAAACTCATGTTGTGGATGTTATATTAATGGAAACACACTGGACATGAAAACGCACAGTGCGACATGACACAGATGTGCCGATCACCAATAACCTTCTATAATGTAGTCTGTAGTGACCATAGACTGTATAAATAAGGTAGTGACATGACACCACACAACAATCTTCAGTGGATATTTTTTTCTGGTGGCGCATTGGCGGAGGTGGAGCAGTGTGGATCAGTGTGGATGAATGAAAAATAAGAACAATAAACAGTTATGCATTACGTGACACTGTAAATGTAATAATATTACCCGAAATTCTGTTGGTAATGTGTTATATTACATTGTCACTGCAAAAATGTAATATATTACTGTAAAATGTTACCCCCAACACTAGCCATGTGTATAGATAGAAGAAACAAAAAACTTTTAAAAACAAACGAACAGACAAAGCATTGAATGTTGCCAGGAAACCTGTAAACAAACATCACAATGTCTCATATCTTAAGATAGAGACAGTGGTGTTAGCTTAAGGAATAACGAGAGATCAGCACTGTAAAGAATGATTGGTGGGACAGAAAAACCGAAACACTGAGGGCTCTAGTTTCCCGGCGTGGCGCAGGGTGACGAACCCCGCGTAGAGCTAGTTTCGAGCAGCGCAACCCGAGGCGTGCTCAGTTTGGTAGTTTGGCAGACCGAGGTGCGCTGAGATGGGTGTGGCGGCGCAGCAGGGGGAGGTGTCGACAGATCCAGCTTAGTGCAGTGACAGTTTCGTGCCAAAAGGCTTCACCGAAGGTGAGCTAAAAGCTCGCCATCTGAAACCAAGTCTACTGTCAGCGCAGGGGGAGCGCAGCCGGTGTAAGCCGAAGTTTGGCTGACCGGCGGACAGTGCGTACACGTCACCAAAACCTCACAGGCAGGTTTCCAGAATATCAGGCACATTAACGATGCAATAAATAGCCATATAACCACTATTCAATGCAACTATCTGCAATCAGCACATAAATGTATCTCTGTGTCGACTGTCCCGTCACATCTGATGTCAGATCAAAGGGGACTGGCACCGTTTGGCACGCGTAATGGAAACCCAACCTGATTTGATTAACACAGCTGCAAACTAATGAGTTCACATCCCTCTCAGCCACAGCATCAGATAGGGAGTATATATTCAGCATCTGTCATCTTAGAAAAGTCAAAAGAAAAGAAACAGAGTGAGACTGCGAGAAAGAGAGAGTGCGCGCGCACGAGAGAAACATTGATTTACAATTGTGGTGACCTCCTCCCAGGCTACCTTTGCATCATCAGCCCGTGGAGGTCTGCTCGCAGTTCCGTATATTCGGACACTGCGAGCTTGGACCTCCCGGACCAAAACATCAGTTTCCTCCTGGGAGAAGTTTGGCTGTCTGACGCTGCTGCTCTCTTCTGCCATGCCGAATTGAGTAAACTCTCATTACGCCTTTGCGTGGCACATTTAAGGGCGAGGAGAAGGGCTCATTTGATTGGTGTGATGTGTGTAAAACCCACTCCATGCCTTCTCTCTTCCCTCTTTCCGACTTGCGCCGGTAGGAGGGACGGAGGTGGGAAAGAGGAGTAGCTGTGCCAGGGCGCACGGTGTGCCAAACTTACAAAATCCGCCTGGCCACACCCAATTGGCAAAGCGCAGGTGTGCTGCGCCTCCACTGCGCCTGGTCTGCGAAACTAAAGCCCTGAATCTCATATTTAAATTTTAAATCTTGAATATGGAGAAAGTATGCTGTTCCTGTGTTTCTTTTACACAGCTCTTTGTCAGGCATTGGGCCTCATGCAAGAAGCAATATTCAAACAAATTTTCTCTTATTTTTTTTTTTTTTTTTAGTGGTCAAGAGCACTCTGCAGTGCTCTGCAGTCTGTAAATCATTTATCCAACGTGAGGAAAACTTGAGTTGAGGAAGGAGTTGAGGATCATAAAAAAAAATGCACACATATGCAAAAATATATAATTTAGATTATTATGTTTTAGAGTAATTGAAATGATTGGATTAATAAATCTGTGGGCTAAATAAATAGCCTACTATTAGTCAGTTGATCCCAGTCATTGTAATTTCAGTTACTGTGCTCCCTTATGTTGACCAGTACTGGAATGTAAGTACAATTACCCAAGTACTATATTACAGTAAAAATTTAAGGTACTTTTACTTTACTTGACTATTTTAATCTCATGCTTCTTTCTATTTCTATTCCACTACACATCAGACAGATATATACCATACTTTTTACTCTTCTTTAATTATCTTACAACTTTAATTACTAGTTGCTTTACCAATTAAGATTTTTGCACACAACCCATATAAAAATGTACAAATGACAGCTGAAACAATGAGTCAGTTGATTAGAAAATTAATTGTCCACTATTTTGATAATATTTTAAATAATTTTTCATGCAAAAACATTTCATGGTACCAACTTTTAAAAAATGATGGCTTGCTGCTTTTCCTTTTCATTATTATTTTTGATTGATTAAACACATTACACATTTCACATACACATTTCCAGATTGTACTTTCATATTTTTACTTAAGCAACAAATTTTAATACAGGGCTTTTACCAATTACAGAGTATCTTTATAGTGTGGTATTAGTACTTTTGCTTAACCCTCATCCTACCGACTGGGGTCCTCGCAGACCCCAGAGGTATACTTTTTGTCATATCTTAAAGGTGTTTTATTTGATCATTCCAATTTTTTATGACTTCGTCAGTCATTTTGTTCCTAATGACTTCATATCATTTTGTGTTTCTGTTGTAATTAGTCCTTTTTAAAAACACAAATATGTTGGGGTCCCTGGTCACCCCAGTCAAAAGCACTCACTTTCGCCTATGCAGTTTTAATAGATGGAACTATTTATTGAGTTCATGTTTGCCATGGTTCCTAAGTACCACACACTGTCAGGGGGGTTGGGGCACTCTGTCAGTCATTCAGAAGGAGACAGCAATGAATTCATCATCTGGATAGGGAACTTCCCAGACTGGAAGTTTTCAGAATGTTGCCAACGTCACTGGATCTACCTGAGACAGCTGGGACATGCCCTAGTCATGCCACACATGAAGAGGAGAGCTGATGCAGTCACACTCCAAGCCCCAGTCCGAGCAGCAACGGCCATCCTGGAAGTGAGGAAAACTCCACCTGCTGCTATGGGCGTCCAACATTCTGTTGGAATATCTACTCCGAAAAGGTCCTGCCTTTGCTCCAGAAGTACAGACAGGAGTACAGGCAGCAAATGTTTGCTCCTCCTGTCACCTTTGTGAGACAGTCAGGTTTCTTTGCTGTAGCTCATTTAAGTGTTTATTGGCCTCATCTACCAACACCTCTAATTCCATAGGGTCGAATTTTACTTTGCGCTTTCTCTCCAATCAATCAATCAATCAAATAAACTTTATTGTCCTTTACAGGAAATTCGCCATGCTGCAAGCCATAAAACACGCAAAACCCTCATTTAAATAGGGTGTCTCCAATACGTTTGCACCTCTTGTCATTTACGCAGTCACTCTTAGTAAATCACCCGCAAACCACAATTCAGCCCCACACGCAAAATTCTAGATTGCGCAGGCAAATTAGTACACGCAAATTGGGATCTTAGTAGATCCGGCCCCATATGTAGTGTTTTGGGGGCATTACCAATGCTAATAGGTTACCTATCATCAAGTGGGATTCATCATTCAGCACACCTGGGTAAGATTTGGATGGTTAAAAACACTTGGTGCAACTGGAGTTGTCTTATTTTTTCTCTTAACAGAAAATTAAGAGAATGCTGCTGCATGAGGCCCACTGTCTCGGATTCTGAGCCTATTGGTCAATAATAGCCTAGCATCGGCCAGCTCTGACAAGGAACAAAAACACAGCTATTGTTTGAGATTTCCTTCATTTTCAGGTAGGTTTTGTGGATTTCAAGCTAAACGTTGTGCCTCGGGCACATTGGGTGTGAATGATACTCATTGGAAGGAGATAGATGTTTTTCTTCCTGTTCCAAAAACAAATTCAAACTGTAAACAGTGAAGGAATAGCTAGCTTATGCCGTTCTAATAAACTGTTGGTATGTTTTCCTACAAAAGTGCTCCTAAATTCGTACACATCCCACATATTTTGAAAGGCTGTGATCACATGACCATTGTGCTGACAGAAGTAAACAAGGAAGCAGCCCTGAGCAATCCTGTAGGAGGCACGCTGGGGTGGTGGACAGGTCACAAATACATGGACTTTCCACCAGGACTTTCCCCTGGACACACGTGTTTGGATCCATGTGAACTTTGAGTGGACTCATTTTAGGGTATGTCCTCACCATGTTTCTTTTCCTAAACCTAACCACAGTAACTTTACATTAATTATATAACTGTATGTTAAGGACATATCATCATTCATGGGACACTTATTCGAAGGATATCATATGAACAGTTGTGCATGCATTTTCGTAGGATATCACACAAACCTGAGAATTTGTTGGCTAGCGAGCTAGCTACTGACGGTATAGCCTTCTGAATGTGAACACATGCCTCCTTTGCTTTGTAATAATTAGAACATTGAATAAAGACCCTCCCCGCACTACAGGAACCAATGAAGGAAAACAGGGAAACTTAACTGATTTTCAACCAGCTGTGTGTCAGTGTGTGCTGATGAATGTTGTTGCCATTTCCACTGTGTTCCTAGCTGTTGCTCTTTTTTTCCCAAGTATTTAATAACTCTTCAAGGAGTGCAGTTAATAACACTGTGGGCTCCATGCTAGCTTGGACAGCTTGACAAACCATCCCAAAGGGGCGAGGCTAAACGAAGAGTCAATTTATAGCCACCTGACCAGGGCTATGTTGTTCTAGACCAAAGTGTTACACAGACTGACAAAAGCCCCATTTTCACTAAACATGTCTGGTATAGTACCTTTAGAAACAAAAGTAACCCTTCAGACATGGTACCTAGACCGTAAGTCTATTTAACATTTCCACCACAGACAGTACTCTTAAATATGGCCGGGATTGTTGTCACTCACTGCTCCGTCCAGCACTCACTGTATTTACTCAGTACCAGTGACAAAGAGGGAAGTCTGCACCTTGTTTATCATTCACCGAAAAAGGTTGTACACCAATGATTTCAGAACAAAATGGAACAGGCTATAGTGAAAGTCTCTCTCTATGGGTTATTTAAGGTTTGTGCATTTAGTCCTTCTCAGACAAGCTCAGGGGTTTAGTGTTGCTGTAGTCCACAGGAAGGACACTCAGCTACACTTTCACTTTTTTTTTCTCCAAGTGAGGATTAGAATATATGTAGTTCACATAATTAATTAATGAAATTAATACATATATTTTAAATAAGATCCACTCATTACTAAAGGTGTATGTCATCCAAGAGAGACAGTTAAGACTAACAGAATGGTTAGCGTTGTCGTATTGAAATTTAAGGTGTATTGATGGATTCACATTGACAGTTCACGCACTGAGTAACATTACAAGAAAACATTCCACCTTAAAAGTTGCCAGCAGTCAGCCCAGTTAATAAAGTTACATTTTTCTCAGACTACAGCTGCTGTGAGAGGCAGCAAAACATCCTTTCATTTTATAGTTATAGTTTACTACTTGCCACGGTATGAACAAAGGTTACGCAAGCTTCAAAACCAGCCACAACTCAGCCCTGAGCAAGAGTGAACATTTGCTATTGACCAATCAACAGACAACAGTGTTTCTAGCTCCACCTTTTAGTACCTGATCTAGGTACTAGCTACCTACTACCACCTACTACCTACCTTCAAATAGCATCAAATAGCCTATCAAATGGAGTTTAATAACGTGTGATATCTACTATCCATAACAAGCCCAATAAATCTTATTTCTCATTTTGGAATAAGAAATATCAACTTCAATCCAAGTGAAAGACTTGTTATCATACTGGAGTGACAAGCACTTGTGGACTGTAGCATGTGCTGTATGTTGTTGCTCCACTCAGTTGTAAGCCCAAGATTTCTCTTCATCCCTCCCATAAAACAAAGATAGGACGACCTTGGCCCATCAGTGAGCTGCGAAGGGTTCAACCTTGAATGAGATGAGGCCCAATTGTCATGTGTGGATCATCTCACCGGGTCCTCCCACTATACAACACAGAGCACTTGCTGGCCTCACTGCTGCTTATCTCATACACAAAGAACCCTGAAGGCATTTACCGACCACATGAACCACATGAATGTAAAGATGACACACAGTAGGTGTAGATTTAGAACATATTCTTCTTAGTCAAAAGAAAAAATAATCTGTGCCAGACTTATGTACTGTTTTCCTGTTGCTGTTTGGCAAAAACCTTGAATTTGTATTTACCTTGAGGGCAAAGTATTGCTGTATGGGTTGTATTCATTTTTCCATTAGACAGTGTTAGAATATCATCTGTTGGAGCAATACATGAATAGACATGAAACTACCCTAGTTGCATCATCAAGACAAGGTTCATTCCTATTATGAGGCAACATTTCTGTCCCCATTAACTACTTCCTCATGTTTTCTTTTTAATGTCTCACATGTTTATAACAAATGGCTTACATTAAAGATATAGGTCATCTTTATCACATACACATAGTTTAATGCAGATATTATTTTTATTTTTATTTTTTTTACTTTACTGAGCTTTTTTGGTTCATTTGCTCAATTTTACCATGTCTTCCAGTACAAAGTAACCAAATTCTACAAAACTGACATGACATAAATTATAAAATACTAGACATATTCTTTAATTTTTGATTTTTTTTTTTTTTTAATCCATGGAGTGTGTTCTCGTCAAGCTCGAGTCCTCTATTAGAGGCTTGGGAGTTTGAGGGTTCTGCGCAGCATCTTAGCTGTTCCTGGAACTACATTCTTCTGGACAGAGACCTCAGATATGATTCCTGGAATTTGCTGGAGCAACTCTCCCAGTTTGGGGGTTACAGCCAGAAATACTCCTGTTACCACTGGGACCACTCTGGACCTCCCCTTCTGTTCTTCTGTTCTAGTACTTCTAACACATTCTCATTCCAAGTCATGACATATCGCCACTTTGTCAGTGGCCTTTCACGTCTACATATTACGTGCAAGGTATCCTCCTTTGTCTGCTGTTAATGTCCCAGTCCCACGGCTACCAATGTCAGGACATCAAAAAAAGCACATGGTTAGGTTTAGGAAACAAACAATGTGGGCTCAGCAAACAATGTGGGCTTAATTCATGAGATTTCTGTGGAAAACCTGGTCTGATTGAGAGAGACGCCATTCATCCCACTTTGGATGGAGCTGCTCTCACCTCTAGAAACCTGGCCAAGTTTATTAGTAAGTCCAAACCTGGATAACCCAGAGTTGAGACCAGGACACAGAGTCGCAGTCTTAAACGCCTTTCTGAGCTTCCTCCTGTGCAGTTACCCACCCATAATGTTATAAAAAACAGTGTCTGTCCCCCGACCACCTAAATTATTTGAATCTAAAGTTAAAAAATATAAAAGCCTAATAAAAAACACAGGGAACTTAGACACAGCTGTAAGACCTGATATATATTTGGATTGCTTCTGTCTGATTGACCTTCAACAACTAACCTCAATGATTTACTCTCCTAAATAATCAACGTGTCTCTTAGACCCCATCCCAATTAGGCTACTTAAAGAAGTTTCACATTCTTCTCTTTCTTTCAAAGATCCTAGAAAGTAGTCGCAGACCAGCAGTGTCACTTTCTCCACAACAATAATTTATTTAAGGAATTTCAGTCAGGATTTAGAGTGCATCATAGCACTGAGACAGCACCAGGAAAAATTACAAATGATCTTCTGATTGCCTCAGACAAAGGACTCATCTCTGTACTTGTTTTATTAGACAATTGACCATCAACAGAGACTGTAACATTTGATTAGACATAAAGGTTCTGCATTAAGCTAGTTTAAATCCTATTTATCTTTCTGATTTCAGTTCGTTCACGTTCATGATGAATCATCTCTACATACTAAAGTTTGTTTCTGAGTTTCACAAGGTTCTGTGCTCGGACCAGTTCTATTCACTTTATATATGCTTCCCCAAGGTAACATCATTAGAAATCACTCTGTAAATTTCCAGTGTTATGCAGATGATACACAAGATGGCATTGCTCTGGCCTCAAGCACTACTGTAAGGAACCTCAAAGTAATATTTTACCAAGATTTGTCCTTTAAATCTCTTTTAAAACAAACTTCACAGATTACGTTCTTTCATCTGTGTACTATTGCAAAGATAAGGCCTATCCTGACCTGAAAAGATGCAGAAAAATTGGTCCATGTATTTGTTACCTCAAGGCTGGATTACTGCAATTCCCTATTATCAGGTTGTTCTAACTAGTATTTAAAACTCTCAAGTTGATCCATAATGCTGCGGCGCGTGTACTGACAGGAACTTGATAATTTTTCTTCTGTTTTAGCTTCTCTGCACTGGCTCCCTGTAAAATCCAGAACTGAATTTAAAACCCTTCTATTCACTTACAAAGCTCTGAATGGTCAGGTTCTATGGAACTATATTTGTGTCTTTATTACATGCGAGAAAATAAATGATATGAGAGAAAAAAAAATATTTGAGAGAAAAAGTTTTCACACTGATAGCAAAAAATAATAATATTTGAGACTAAAAAAAGTTTTGAGAGAAAGTATTTTGTCATAGAATATAAAAAAAATAATTTGAGATTTAAAAAATGATTTCCAAGAAAAAAAAACTCTCTCAAAAAACTTTTTTTTACTCCCAAATATTATTTTTTTGCTATCAGTGTGAAAACATTTTCTCTCTCTCAAAAAAAAAATGTTTCTCTCAAAACATTTTTCTTCTCTCTCTCAATAAAAGTCTTTGCTCTTGTGTCAGGATTTTGCTTTCACTGTGAAAATAATGTCATGGGCGGGGCCACGTTCATATTGGCCAGTCTCAATCGAATTGACAGCTGGGTGAGGATCGTCTTGGGAGTTGAATTCAACTGAATCATTCATCCACCATGGTGGATTCACCGGCATAGATGCGCTGCATTATTTGGGAGCGGATATGCATACATTAACGTTAGCATGTGTGGCCAAATGGAGAGGAGAGGGAAATGAACCGACAACGCCACCTGTGGAATTGCACCCCAGGGAATACACTCAAACCTGTAGACTACTCTTAACAACAGAAGGTCAAACAGATTCGTACACTGGTAAATATGGGGACAGGAGACGGACTTCCAAATATAACAACACAGAGGTCCAAAGCCGCATGAATGCACAGCCGCGTTACAGTGTGTTTTAATCAGTCTATGGAAAACCGGCAGAACAGCAGTGGCAAACAGAGCGGCCGCAATGGGGCTGGAGGCCGTGGATAGCCGTCCTTCAGGATGCCCAGCTGACGGCCCACCTCACCGTGCTACGGAGTGCAGCCCCACACAGTGCGCAGAGGAGGAGAAGAGGCCACAAGCTGTGGCCTCAGCTACAGCAGGACAGAGAGCAGGACAACCTGTTAACATAAAGTTAACACAACTAGCAGAAGTAGAAATAAGAAAACAGAGCGAGCTTACCGGAGCGAAGGGAGTTTAACGCACAGCGCACAGCTCAAACCCAGTCACCGTCTCGCAGTGAGGAAGAGCAGACACCATGCTTTTCAAGTCCCCTCCGAAGCTGCACACAACAGGAACGGCCATCGCCGCTGTAAAGCGAAGAGTCACGGCAGCTGTGACATCATAATACGCTTCAACAGTACACAAACACTGCAGCACCTTATGAGTCCCAAGTTTGGGTACAGAAACTGGAGCACGACACACACAAAGCAACGCCAACTGGAGCACGCCACACACAGCCCTCGCCAGGTAAACACCAGGTAGAAGTGAGCGCGCCCGTGAGGGGAAGACCAAATAACGCAGGTGCCACCACTGTGCAATTACGCTCCGACAACTGGAAATTAGGCCCAGCTGATGCCAATTAAGGGCGGAGGTGTAGCAGCGCTCTCCCTGCCACACATGGAATGTTGGAAGAGAAAAGCACCGTAGTAAAGTAACGTTAATGGGATAACCTAGCTAGATGTAAAGTTAACACTAGCTGGCTAGTGCAGTTAATAACACAATCTCGGTAAAATAACGTTAGGTGAGAAAAGGGATTCATTATAGGAATGATTTTGATAACCATCTTGCTCAGCTAGCTACCCATCGAGTTGTGTGTGTCATCATCTTACCCAAACATTGGAGTCTCCACTCCCAAATAACGCAGCGCATCTATGCCAGTGAATCCACCATGGTGGATGAATGATTCAGTTGAATTCGACTCCCAAGACGATCCTCACCTAGCTGTCAATTCGATTGAGACTGGCCAATACGAATGTGGCCCCGCCCATGACATTATTTTCACAGCGAAAGCAAAATCCTGACACGAGGCGAGTTAGTAACATCCAGAATGGTCGAGTTAGCACAATTCAGTAATAGGACACGAGAGAGAGAAAGAAGGAGAGAAGGTGCCCGGTGTATTATAGGGGGTCCTAAGTCAGCCTAACTAGGGGCTGGTACAGGACAAGCCTGAGCCAGCCCTAACTATAAGCTTTATCAAAGAGGAAAGTCTTAAGTCTAGTCTTAAATGTGAAGACGGTGTCTGCCTCCCGGACCGTAACAGGAAGATGATTCCACAGGAGAGGAGCCTGATAGCTGAAGGCTCTGGCTCCTGATCTACTTTTGGAGACTTTAGGGACCACGAGTAACCCTGCATTCTCAGAGCGCAAAGTTCTGGTGGGATAATATGGTACTATGAGCTCTCTAAGATATGACGGAGCTTGACCATTTAGAGCTTCATAAGTTAACAGTAGGATTTTAAATTCAGTTCTGGATTTTACAGGGAGCCAGTGCAGAGAAGCTCAAACAGGAGAAATATGATCACGTTTCTTAGTTCCTGTTAGTACACGTGCTGCTGCATTCTGAATTAGCTGGAGAGTTTTTAAGGACTTACTAGAGCTACCTGATAAAAGAGAGCTACAGTAATCCAGCCTTGAGGTAACAAAAGCGTGGACCAATTTTTCTGCATCTTTTCGGGTCAGGATAGGCCTAATTTTCACAATATTACGCAGATGAAAAAATGCAGTCCGTGAGTTTTTTTTTTTAAATGAGAATTAAAAGACAAATCTTGATCAAATGTTACTCCGAGGTTTCTTACGGTAGTGCTAGAGGCCAGAGCAATGCCATCTAGAGAAACCATGTCATCAGATAAAGAGTCTCTGAGTTGTTTGGGGCCAAGAACAATAACTTCAGTTTTGTCTGCATTTAACATCAGGAAATTGGTGGTCATCCAGGTTTTTATGTCTTTAAGGCAATTATGAAGTTTAGTTAATTGATTACTTTCTTCTGGTTTCATAGGTAAATACAACTGTGTATTATCCGCATAACAATGGAAATTTACAGAGTGATTTCTAATGATGTTACCTAAAGGAAGCATATGTCGAGTAAATAGGATTGGTCCGAGCACAGAACCTTGCGGAACTCCAAAACAAACTTTAGTACTTAAGGATGACTCATTATGAATGTGAACAAACTAAAAACGATCAGATAAATAAGATTTAAACCAGCTTAGTGCAGAACCTTTTAGGTCAATTAAGTGTTCCAGTCTCTGCAGTAGAATTTGATGGTCAATTGTGTCAAACGCCGCACTAAGATCTAATAAAACAAGTACAGAAGCAATCAGAAGGTCATTTGTAAATCATTCATTCATCTTCTAACCGCTTCATCCTCTTGAGGGTCGCGGGGGGGCTGGAGCCTATCCCAGCGGGGGACTGGAGCCTATCCCAGCTGACATCGGGCGAGAGGCAGGGTACACCCTGGACAGGTCGCCAGACTATCGCAGGGCTGACACATAGAGACAGACAACCATTCACACCCAATCTGCATGTCTTTGGACTGTGGGAGGAAGCCGGAGCGCCCGGAGAGAACCCACGCTGACACAGGGAGAACATGCAAACTCCGCACAGAAGGGCTCCCACACCCGGGATCGAACCGGCAACCCTCTTGCTGTGATGCGAGAGTGCTAACCACCACACCACTGTGCCGCCCTGACTGAAATTCCTCAAATAAATTATTATCATGGAGAAAATCACACAGCTGGTCTGCGACTACTTTCTCAAGGATCTTTGAAAGAAAGGGAAAATTAGATATTGGTCTATAGTTGGCTAACACCTCTGGATCCAGGGTGGACTTTTTTAGGAGAGGTTTAATTACAGCTACCTTAAAAGACTATGGTACATAGCCTGTTGATAAGGATATATTGATCATATCTAACTAAAAGTAAGATCTCCTTAAGTAGCCTAGTTGGGATGGGGTCTAAGAGACACGTTGATGATTTAGATGAAGAAATCACTGCGGTCAATTCTTGAAGAGAAATTGGGGAGAAGCGATCTAAATATATATTAGGTCTTACAGCTGTGTTTGAGGGCAGATAGGTACTATCTGAGGACAGGAGGTCATGAATTTTGCCTGTAATAGTTAGAATTTTGTCATTAAAAAAGCTCATAAAATCATTACTGCTAAGGGCTAAAGGAATACAAGGCTCAATAGAGCTCTGACTCTCAGTCAGCCTGGCTACAGTGCTGAAAAGAAACCTGGGGTTGTTCTTATTGTCTTCTATTAATGCTGAGTAATAGTTTGCTCTGGCATTGCGGAGGCCCCTCTTATAAGTTTTGAGACTGTCTGTCCAGATTAAACGAGATTCTTCCAGTTTGGTTAATCGCCAATTCCTTTCAAATTTTCGCGATATTTGTTTTAACTTATGGGTTTGAGAGTTATACCAAGGAGCAAACTTTCTTTGCTTTGTTAACTTCTTTTTAAGAGGAGCTACAGAGTCGAGTGTTGTTCGCAGCGAGCCTACGGCGCTATTGACAAGATGATCAACACGGGAGAGGTTAAAGTCGGTACGGGAAACCTCTGTTACTGAAGGACTTGGTATTGAATTTAACGACGGAGTAATCATTTCCTTAAATTTTGCGACAGCACTATCTGATAAACATCTAGTATAGTAACTGTTGCTGAGTGGCGTGTAATTGAGTAAAAAGAAATCAAAAGTAATCAAATAATGATCCGATAGCGAGGGATTCTGTGGAAAGACTATTAGGTTATCAATTTCAATTCCATACGTCAGAACTAGATCGAGGGTATGGTTAAAACAATGAGTAGGTTCATGTACACCCTGACTGAAGCCAATGGAGTCTAATAGTGAGATAAACGCGGTAGCCAGGGAGTCATTATCAACGTCGACATGAATGTTAAAATCGCCTACAATAATAACTTTATCTGATTTAAGAACTAAACTGGATAAAAACTCTGAGAATTCAGAAACAAATTCAGAATACGGGCCAGGAGCACGGTACACTATAACAAATAAAAGTGGCTGCGAGGTTTTCCAGGTCGGATGTAAAAGACTAAGAACGAGGCTTTCAAATGAATTATAATCTAGTTTAGGTTTAGGGCTGATTAACAGGCTAGAGTTAAAAATGGCTGCAACTCCCCCTCCTCGGCCGCTGCCTCGAGGAATGTGGGTATTATTATGACTGGGAGGAGTGGATTCATTTAGACTGACATATTCATCTGGACATAGCCAGGTTTCGGTGAGGCTGAGTAAATCAATATGATTATCTTTCATTTCAATTAATTCGTTTTCTAACACTGCTTTAGACGGTAGAGACCTGATATTTAACAGTCCGCATTTAATTCTCCTGTTTTGTTTTCCTGTCACAGAAGAGGTTTTAATTTTTATGAGGTTGTTATGCACAACTCCTCTTTGTTTAATTTTGGATTTAAATAATTTAGGTAGTCGGGAGACAGACACCGTTTGTATAAAACTATGAAAACTATGGCTGGGTAACTGAATTAGAAGCTCAGAGAACCGTATGGGACTGCGACTCTGAGTCCTGGTCTCATCTCTGGGTTGTCAGGGATTTGAATTACTAATAAAATTTGCCAGGTTCCTAGAAATGAGAGCAGCTCCATCCAAAGTGGGATGAATGCCGTCTCTCCTAATCAGACCAGGTTTTCCCCAGAAAGTTTGCCAATGATTAACGAAACCCACACTGTTTGCTGGACACCACCTGGACAGCCAGCGATTAAATGATGACATGCGGCTAAACATGTCATCACTGGTCAGAATTGGGAGGGGTCCAGAGAAAACTATGGAGTCCGACATTGTTTTTGCATAGTCACACACCAAGGCAATATTAATTTTAGTGACCTCCGATTGGCGTAGCCGGGTGTCATTGCTGCCGACATGAATAACAATCTTACTGAATCTACGTTTAGCTTTAGCCAGCAGTTTTAAATTTGATTCAATGTCGCCCGCTCTGGCCCCAGGGATACATTTGACTATGGCCACTGGTGTTGCTAACTTCACGTTTCTCAGAATAGAGCTGCCAATAACCAGAGTTTTATCCTCAGCGGGTGTGTCGCTGAGTGGGGAAAAGCGGTTGGAAACGTGAACAGGCTGGTGGTGAATCGTGGGCTTCGGCTTGGAGCTGTGCTTCTGGCGAACCGTAACCCAACCTCCCGGCTGAACGGGAGTTACCGGAGGACCGCTAGCGGAGGCTATGCTATGTGGCTCCGTACCGGCTACAGGGGACTGGCTAACTACCGCAGCTACTGAATGGTTTTCCATGGTGCGGAGCCGCGCTTCTAATTCACTAAGCCTCGCCTCCAACGCAGCAAATAAGCTACACTTGTTACAATTACCACTGTCGCTAAAGGAGGCAAAGGCATAGCTAAACATTTGGTACACCGAGCAAGAAAGAGCAGAGGGAGAAGCCATCGCTAACTGTAAAGCTAATGTAGCTACCCAGGTTAGTAGGCTAACGTGCAAACAGCAGCTAAGAGATTAGCAGGGAAGTCGTAAAAAGGAGGAGAGCTATAAGTGCTTAAACAGAACCAGTGTGGGTTAAAACTTGAAGTAGACGTTAAAGCAACTGAAGTGAGAAAGCAGAAAGCAGGCTAGTAGAATTCACTAGAGCAGTACAGAGACGCTGTCACAGAAACACCGGAAATGACACAACTCGCTTACCGCAATACGTCAGCACGTCAGGAGCTGCATGCAAATGAGACCATCAGTGTGAAGATAAGCTATTTCTATATGGTGTATATCCATACCTTTAGGAAACTGTGTCCAGGTCCGCCACAGGTCGCTTCCAGGACAAAACGATTTATGGCACTCAGACGGCACACGTCATCTAACCTAGCTGCTTACATTTATAGTGACTCTAATAAATAGTCGCTGTTCCTCCTCCTTGACCGGACGTCCGCGGGGAGTTAAGATAGCAGCAATCACCGGGTAAAAGTTGTGTGAAAGCACTGGACTCACCAACAGTCAGCCATGTCTCAGTCACACAGAGAAAATCCAATCCTCGGGAAGGCAGGAAATCCTTCAGGATAAACGTTTTGTTCGCTAGCGATCTAGCATTTACCAGCCCAATCCTGGCAGGAGCTGGCGGGTCCACGGCGTTAGCTGTCCGGGGAGCCACACACAGAGGCCGCAGGTTGCGCAGATTCACCCCGCGCCAGCGGGGACGAGGAGAGCAGGGGCCGCGGGGCTGGAACACCTCATCCAGGCTGACGACAGGTACCAGCCAGGCGTCGACAGGGTCCAGCGAGTGCCGAGAAATAAAGAGGTGAGGCACCGCTCCATTCTCAGTCCAAGAAGCCGTGGAAGTGCTCGTCAAACAGGCCTTCAGCCTTACCAGCCGGCCGCTGTGTTTACCCCGGCGGTGGTGGCGCTTATGCTGGAGAGGTGGAGCTGGGGCGCGGCAGAGGTGAGCTGGGATCCCCAATAGGAGCAGGGGCAAAGTTTTCCCGTCTTGTTGTTTCATTCATCCCCAAAACAAACACGTGCGAGCCAGGTAAGCGTCTTTACGACAATACGCGCTAGAGCTTATGGGAAATGTAGGCTTCATTCCGGCAAAACACTACCACTTTTGTCCACAGGGGTCGCCAAAATCAACTCAAAATGAAAGTTCCTTGTAGGGGCTTTAAAGTGTTTATATGTTGTATTGACTTAAAAGTGGGGCGCACTGGTAGTTCACATGGGAAAGGTGCGGCTAGCCCTTGTTGCAGCGGTGGGGGTTGGAATCTGGCCTTCGTTCTTTGCTGCATGTCTTCCTTGCACTCTCTCTCCCATCCTTCCTGTCATGCTACACTGTCCTGTCAAATATAGGCAAAAAAATTCAATCGGTTGCTTTTGCGCCCCCATTTGGCCAATTGATGTAATATTGCTTCATTTGCATCCTCCCATGACCCTCTACCACTGTGCCAAATTTCACATAGATTGACCAAGTCAGTGAGGAGAAAAACGTGGAACAGACACACAGACACACCCACAGACAGACAGAGTTTTCGTCATTATATAGTAAGATAGTAAGATTACTGCATGTCACTAACTCTGGAACCTTTGTGCTCCACTGCCTCACAAATTCCCTTGAGTCACGGCTATGCCTGGATCGTGGATCGTGGTTACACTGCTGTTGTGGTCCTGCCTGATGCCGACTACTACTGCTATTATTATTATCATACTTCTACTATTATTGTACACATATGATTATTATTGCCACATTCATATACTGTCATATACTAATATTTACTTTGAACATATATGCTACCAAAATACTCTTTTTATTATATTATTAGTAAAAATCAATGTTATCATAGCTATTGTCATTAGTGTCTGCCCTGCATCTTTTTGTATAATTTTGTCATATGAATTACTGTAAGTTTATCATGTTGATCTGTTCTGTACTCATAACATCTATTGCATGTCTGTCCATCCGCTGTGAGGGTCCAAGGTAAGAGGGATGTCGCATGGTGTAAAGCCCTCTGAGGCAAATTGTGATTTGTGAGATTGGGCTTTAGAATTGAAATTGAATTGAATTGAAAAGCACGTCATTAGGTTTAGAAAAAAAACATCATGGTTTGGCTCTACATTCATACAGGAAGCTGACACTGCGCTTGAGGGTGAAAGTCCAGGGTTTGTTGTATCCTTCCACCACCCCTCCAACATAGGGACTTTTCCAGCTCCTCATATTACATTGTTACCAGCAGCGTTTAAATCTGACACTGTCCAGCTGCATATCATTTGGCTGCGACAGGTGCCATCCGGCTGACTGGTTGCAAAACATTACACCGCAAAAGGAAAGTGAAATCACTGACAAAGCGGTGGAATTTGATGACTTCGGAATGAGAATGGACTGGTACTTCTCAATTGTTTATGGGTTCTTGAGGCAAATTCCTAATGAGGAGAGGCATCTCTGTGCAAAGTTTCATGTCTCTACGACATATGGGGCATGAGATATGCCCATTCAAAGTTTGCAATTTCGGTCGGTTGTTATAGCGCCCCCCTTTGGCCAATTGATGTAATATTGCTTCATTCGCATCCTCCCATGACCCTCTACCACTGTGTCAAATTTCACATGGATTGACCAAGTCAGTGAGGAGAAAAACATGGAACAGACACAGAGTTTTCGTCATTATATAGTAAGATAAGATAAGATAAGATTACATATAGTAAGATATAGCAAGATGAAAAAGAAAATAACAGTCTTTTAATTTATGCCTTAACGATAGCCACTCTTGGAGGAGATCTGACTGAGGGGATTCACTTTTCACTTTTCATGCTCAGGCTCTAAAATCTTTCTCACCCTGCCATTCACCCTTTGCACACATGCTCACTCGCTGTCTCTGGGTGTCATTGTCTGGGTAGGTCAATTGAGTCATGAGTTGATTCACAATCAACCAATAGCACAGCGACACACCTTCTCTGTCAGCCTATCATGTTACTGCTCCCCATTTCAAATATGGTTCTTTCTCTGCCTAGTTTTTTTCTTACTGCCGTTGCGTGCCCTCCAGCTATCCATCACTCCCCAGTCTTTATGGATTCATCACCCTAATATGCCTCTGCAGTCAGCGGGCGCAGAGTTAGCAAAGACTTCTATTAAATCTTAATCAGCACAAATCATCTGACAAGACAGCAGACTTTTCATTCCACCTTTGAGTGCTGCAATTTGGAACAGGTATAACAACACATTCTCATCTCCAAGTCATCAAATACCAACGCTTTATCATGCCCCCTCTGCGTCTCATACTGACATACTGGGCATCCTTTAACATCTTAATGTGATGCGCAGCTGTCTCCTGGGTGAAACCAGCCCATTCTCATTCCCACGTTTTGTCCGTGAATTCAACGTCAGACACTGACACATAGAGGCACCTTTCAGTATGACATGCGCCAGGTGGCGGTAGTTTGTGATGCTGGCAGCAACTACCACTCTTTAACGAGCAAGAAAGTCTGTATAGGGAGGGCATGAGTGGAGGTGGATGGGTCAGAGAAACCCTGGTGCCCGCTGTTCGTTTCCCGTATGAAACCAAAAGGCAATAGTTTTTTTATTAACAACAAAGTGTGTTAGCATGTATAGCATGCTATGGTAGAGACATATCATATGGTGCATGTGACGTGATGTAACATTACGTTTGTAGTAACGATACTTATTTTAAGTCAAACTATGACGTTTTTTCTAAACCTAATCATGTGTTTTCATTGCTTTACCCTAAGATAATAAACCTAAATATGAAGTGTTTTAGCTACATTTTAAATTTTGTTTGAAAAAGGCAGTATGCATGTAATGAGCAGAAACTGTGCAATTCCTGTGAAGGGAACCTAGAACGTCATAGTTTGACATGTACGTCCACAGACAAAGCGGTGGTTTTTGACAAGATGGGATAAAAACATGTTGGTGACAATGTAGCACATGGTTAATGTCGTCAGACAGTTAGGTTTAAGCTACAAAACTATTTGGTTAAGTTTAGTTAAAATGTCATGTTTTTGGATAAAATAAGTACGTTATGTAATTTGTGAAAACCCAATCAAGCCAGCTACAACTGATGCCTCTTTATTTTTGGTGTTACGGTACAGTTACACCTACAGCATGTGCTTGGAGTGGCCAAAAAGAAAGAAAAAAGACCAGAATTTCAGCATAGTTTCTCACATTTGAGATACCAACTGAAATAACATTGTGCTATATATTATGTAAAATCCAATTATAATAAAAAATCTGTTATTATTATTATTATTTTTATTTAGCTGCAAAGTTAAAATATCATTAAATTATCATCTTTGGCTTGTCATAAAAACCTTCCCTTCATGGGTTAAATGACATTTCAGCCTGTTTTCGTTCCAGTCTTCAAATACCGCTACTTTGTCAGTTTCAGTGTCAGATACCTGACAGCAAAAGCCACTTTTGCATGTATTTTGAAAACAGACAATGCATGTAACAGGCTGAAGTTGACATGGCGTCCCAGAACGTCAGCAATCAACGCACCCAGGGTACCTTGCACATCAAATCTCGATGTGGGAAGTCCATGACCAAACGTCAATATGTGACGAGGTCGGAGTGATAATGCGTTGATGGTTGCAGCGTCCCACAACATGAACAGCAGAAGCAGGAGAATACCTAATGAGTAATATGTAGACGTGAATGTCCTGACAAAACAGTGCTATGGGATGAAAACATGCTGGACATTTTCAATGGATTTCCGTTCAGGATGAACCTAAATATGAGCATGCAAAGGTTCATATGGTCTGACTGTATAGTTCTTAAGAAATAGAAAGGGAAAGACAGCTCAAATGACATTATAAAGGATTCAGAATTTCCTTATATTTATCCAATTTCATGGTGGGGGACAATGATAGGCCTATAGTATGATGTGGTTTGTTGTAAGGTTCCATGTTACATTCTGTTCGAATATGGTGAGCTATAATTCAACAGGTTATGCTTATTATTATGTTGATAATTTAAAATATTGTTCCATGTGCCTCTTTTTGACTTTGAGCACCTACCCCTCTGAGGGTCTTTGCAAGGCCCTAGATTTTTGTTCATATAAGTGTGTTCTACTCAGCTCAGGTTTCAGTTAATGGCTGGATTCAAAATGATTTCTCTCTTGTACATTAGACTTCCTCTCAGTTTTAGTAAGAAAGAGAAAACAATTTGTTGGTTGATGTCAGTGTGATTTACAGCCCAGGGTTTGAATCCCGTAGAGATGGAATGATGATGATGATGATGATGAAGATGTGCTGATGGGATAACAGCGCTGCTGCTCCTATACCTTCACTGTGTGGGCGTTGTTAAAAACTCCTGAAGCGGGGAGGCGGTGAGATTATTTACGCAGTATATTTCCATCCTATTGGTCCCTTTATAGGGGCTGCTCTGATGCGCTGTGGTGACACAGCCAAGTCTCCGGCGATAAAAAGAAAGGCGACGAGCCGCGTTAAGAGAAACTCAAGTGTTGGAGGGCGGACATTTGATGGTAGATGCGCCTCTGCGAGTCTTAATACGGCTGGAAGAATCTGTCCAACTCCTGAGGTACCGAATCAACACTTTATAATTCATTGTATTTCTAGTCTAAGTTAAACTCGCGTGTCATGTTTCTCTGTTTGGTGTTAATTAATAAAGTGGTGAAAGTAAGACTTGGCGCCAGTGCACAATTACGCACTGCGCACAGGTCTACATGATCCATAACATCGGGTGTTTTGAGTTATTATCAATAGAGTGTTCAAGAAATAAGTAATTGTCATTTGCACAGGTGAAAGTTACTTCTTGAATTTCTAGAGTCTGGCAATCTTGAAACCAAGCCGGTCCAACTCTGAGCCAGTCTCATTTCATCCACACTCACCGGCACTGCCTGTGATGTTTTTGTGTGTCAGGGATCTGGTGAAGAATGGAGTGGTATGTCCTGGTGCTGATGCTGAGCTTGCCGCCCTCCATCCGTGCAGATTGCTCTGCACAGTGTCAGAAATGCGTGCAGCAGATCCTCAGCCCTGACGCCGTCTTCAGCAGCCTGGTAAGACCACAGAGACAAACTTAACACGGAGCTCATCTAAGGTGGAGAACAGTTACTGGGCTTTTATTGCGTTCTTTTGGCTTCATGTTAAAATCAGGCAGCAGAAACCTAAATTGGAATTGAACTGACTTTTGTTTTCTACTTGGTGTTAAAAATCCAAAATCATGGAAATGCCCAACTTCCAGAAGCCTTATTTTCTCTTTCCGACAGAATTTAATTTACATTATTTCATCATTAATATTATTTTAATTTCTTGAAGGTAAATGCTGCAAATTTGTCAGGGTGCATAGCCTACTGATAAATTGTGTAGCCTTTAAAAGGCTCATGAGCTACATTTGGAATATGGGTTACGGCAATCCCTGACATTTTAGGTTTGAAATTTTCACTCATATGTACCAATGACGCTTTAGTAAAGCAGATTATGTGATGTTAGCACTCCAGGAGAAATGTAATGAAGGAACTGGGGTTCAGATAGTGGTCTAACTTTGTCAAACTGATGCTCAAAACCTTAGAAACGTATGCAGCAGACTAAAAAAATCTGTAAAGCTTACTTCTAGTACCATGCACTTCACTGTGTGTGCACAGATGTTGGTTTTACACTCCTTTTCTCTGTGTGCCCTGCAGCCCTGCAGCGCGGAGTGTGAGGGGCAGCTGGAGAGCTGCGACCAGGCTCCGCGGCTGGCGGACTTCAGCCAGGATGAAGCTGCAGAGGAGGAGGAGAGCCAGCAGGCTGACCTGGTCAAACGCTATGGCGGCTTCATTAAGAGAATTGACAAAAACAAGAACAAAATCTTCGCCACTCCGTGGCGCGACAATTACATTCTGAAGGCCGGAGCCCTGTCCAAGAAATACGAGGACTTGCTGAAGAGGCTGGAGGAGAGAGATGTAGACGCGCCACAGGACGCGGGCGATTCTCCGGAGGACCAGATGCTCCGTAGTTACGTTAAACGTTACGGCGGCTTTTTACGCAAATTCGGCCCCAAGTCAAAGAGGAGTAGTTCAGCGGAGCAGGACAGTCAAGAGCCAGAGGAGCTGCAGAAGCGCTATGGAGGCTTCATGAGGAGGATCCGACCAAAGTTGAACAACCTCAAGTGGGACAAGCGTTACGGGGGCTTTCTGCGCCGCCACTTCAAAATCTCTGTGCGCTCAGTGGAGGAGCCATATTACTCCTATGATGACTTGAGCCTATAGATGAACCTGCGGGGGAAAAAAGAAAAAGTACAAAGAACTTGTGCAGGTTCACTTGAAATGCCAACATTTATCCAAAAAGTATAATATGCCTGCCTATATTGCTTCTAACTCGGTTGCCTTCTGTGTAACAACTCTCATCTGTCTTATTGACATCATCGTCTGTTATTCAATAAATGATGCTTGTTTAATAAAACCATGAATAAAACCACTTTACTGTTTGCCCAACAAGTCAAAAGAAAATCGTACCTGTGCGACTGATTTTAGCCTCAATGCCTTCCGACCCATCGTGCCAAACACCATTCAGAATTTTATCAATTTAATATTTTCTTACTAACTGATAGATCCATACCCGGACATGGCTGGTAAAGTCGGCATACATCATATAGCCTACACTGAGTGACAGTTTAAATAGGCTACATTTTTACTTTAATCCTAACTTTGGTTCATATTCTAATTGTGAGTACAGGTAGGGTTGTAGCCTCTTTCGTGAAATATTGAGATAGGCCTACGTGGTGCGTTACTTTGGTGCTGTATTTATCATTTAAAACGAATATTTCTCATATACTGTAAAAAACAAACAATTTTAACTTTAAATAAATAGTGTCTGGGCTGCCTTAAAATTGGAAGTTGACTGAATATGAGAAGACAAGTTTAGGTAATTTTGTAATTATTCAATGTGTCAAACACTGTGTTAAAACAGTTTTTACACTGACAAAAATATTTTTTTCTGATGTGAGCTTAAAGATACCTTTTATAAAGCAACTGGTCTGAGCAAATACAGAGTTCATGTCCAAGTGATGTAAAACAACAGGCTTTGGTCGGGCCGAATTTTTCACATTTTCCTACAAGTAACAATGCTTCTTTTTTAGCCATTTCCACCAGATCATTGTTCACAAGCTCATATTCTACAAAGCCTAAATGAATGTCTGCAGCTTTTCTTTTAGTGTCAACTCATCTAAATAATTTTTCTTTTTTTCCTCATGATCCAAAATCAAACTACTGTGCAGATAATTCAAGAGGTCATTTTCAAAAGCCTGGGATAACAGATGCTCAATTGTGAAGCGTCTGAATCTGCTGGAGAAGCTAACAAGAAGTCTGACCAATACAAGAGCTGAACAGTGAGTTTGTTGCTCCATCTTGTGGGCAATAGACAGACGTGGCAAGCAAAGACACATCTGCACCTAGAACTCAGTCAGCTTAAAATAAATAGAGAATAACAGTTACAGCTGCGTGAGTGCCCCCCTGCAGCGTCTGAATACCTAATTTATTTGGCAACTGGGGGGTTCTTTAGTTTAAAGCACAATATAAACTGAAATAATAGAGGCCTCAATGTGTCTCCTGCATAAAAATTACACGTCTTTAAATACTTTTTTGTTTAAATCAAATATAACACTGACACACTATAATAATAATAATAATAATAATAATAACAATATTAAAAAATAAATTTTATTTGAAAAGCACCTTTCAAAACAGTCAAGGTCACTGTAAACAAGTAAACGAAGTGATAAATGACAATAAACTACAGGGGCCCTTGTAAGCAATCCAGGATAAGTAGAAAAGCGGCTGGACAAATTCCCCTAAGTCCATCCTGGCTGAATTGGTTGTTCGAACGCCAAGCCAGGCTGAGGAGGAGCGGCTATGTCAAACCAGATGTAACTTATTCAGGTGAGTGTGCGTCCACGGCTTTCTTAAATAGACCACATGGGTCGATCGCAGTTTCATTGACGCACCAGTGGAGAGGACACGTGCGGCTTACTTCTCGCCCAGTGAGCAGCGTGTCATCATGGAGACTTATGAGGAGGTTAAACACATGAAAATGCGTGTCAGACAATTGCGGACCGACTGAATGCGTAAGTAATCAAAAAATATGCACTTGCTGCGCAAATTAATCTGTCATAATTACAATTAAAGTTAGGGGGGGGGATCAACCATTTTATTCATTCATTACTCAACCACTGGTGTTATGTGGACTGTCTGACCTTGGATTGTCTTGCAGTGTCAGGTGATACACTGACCCTTCTGGAGCCACCAGAAGATAATCTGGTGAGTGTTATTCATTGAAGGCATATGCTTGACATGTCTTGCAAGTTTACACTACGTCAATACAAATTCTATTTAATGTGGCAGGGTGTAGGCACATCTGCAGCAGATGAGGAGGAGACTCTGTCTCTGGACTCCAGAAGGTTTGAGGTAACCTGTCAATCTTGTGGAAATAATTTAGTCTATAATGTATAAGAAGTCAGTGATGTGGTGCTCATAGAAAATATATTTGTAACAGGACACAGATGAACAGCCTGACAGCCTGCCTGGAAATATAGTGAGTATCGCCTGAAGGACATATGGTGTCCACAATTGCTGTGCTAATAGATATGTGTCAGACAGCTATATGCAAGTCACCTACAGAAGCAGATAGGGCTGGCAGATGTGAAGCTCCAGTGTGAAAAGAGAAAGCTGCAGGACATGGAGCTTGACAGACAAATTAAAAAAAACCCTTAAGGAAACTGGACTTAAAAATTAAGAAACTAGAAAAAGAAGTAAGAGATTTTAATGCACACTGTAAGCATGACTGTGATGCAATGTATTAATCAATGTTGTTTCTCTTTCTCTCCCCAGCTCCAAGCAGACAGTGACTGATTACAGTATTTTTCATTTAAATAAAATGAGGTCAAAGAATATTATGGTTTCTTCTTCCTGTTTTCATTCATTAATGTAAAGTAATCACATTCCCAGTTAACTGGGAATGTGATATGGGAAAGTCATACAGTTATGAAACCTAATAACCACTAATTGTGTGCTATGCCAAATACACCTCCTTGTATTTGTATTCCAACAATTAATCCTTTTATTGGTGAGGATATCTGCATGTCAAAGTATCCTTGGGTAAGATGCTGAACCCCAGATTACTCCCAATATTGTATGCACCCTGTGTGGTAAACTGACGGCATTAGTGTGTGTCTTAGAATGGGTGAGTGAGCAGCTGCACACTGCTTAGCGCTTTTATCTTAAGTGCTTTATACTTTCTATAAATGAAAAATTAAAATAATATCCGGCTATAAGCAGCTATTTAATAAAAACTGCAAACAAAGCAGCTATTTTAACAACCCCCTGCTATAAAAGCAGCCATTTTAAGAACGAGAAACAAAAAACAGCTCAAACCATCTGTATGACGGTCATTGCACGGCTCCCTGCTGTGCGGCCCTGGGTTTGCGGACCCAGCAGTCTGCAGAGGTAGCGGATGCCTTTCCTGAGAATCTGTACCGCTCGTACAGGTGGTCATCATCAAAAAGCAATGGGTCCGGCCTGTCCTGCAGCACTCTCTCCCGTCGTAATGCCCCTTGAAGAATTAGTGCCTCTTCATCCAAAACATCAAAAACATCAGGATAAACTAAGCCTGGCAGTTAGCCTGGTCGGAACCAGGCTAACTGCACAGAATAAATCTCCATGGTAACATATGTGCCTCTGCTTTCGAACAACTGAATCAAAGCTAAATTAAGACAGGATAGCCAACATATCCCAGCTTAATCCCTTACAGGTTTTGAACAACGGGCCTCAGGAGAAGATAACACTGCAGCCAACCTAATTGGTGCTTAAATGCAACATGATGCATTCAGTATGCAAAAAAGACCACTCACTGTATATTGAACTTTTCTTATATATTTCTTTGTGGGAAATGTTTATATCAATACATGCTTGATGGACATCATGTAAGTGGCAAAACATAGTTGATTTCTCTCCTTTTTCATCATTAACCAATTCCGAATTTAGTAATAATAGTCATGTGATGACAGCTGACACCATTACATGCAGAGTTCCCACACATTTTCATGGATAAAATTTCAAGGCTTTTCCAGGACTTTTCAAGGACCCATAGTAAAAGGTTTTTTGTTTGGTTTTGGTTGTGTTTTTATTTTTGCCCACTTGCTTGGCATCATATTTTCAGCTATACCCAGGGAGAAAAAGACGAAACGTACACGATGGTGAACAAAACACTGTCACACATTGAGGCATATTAAAGCTATGTATGTCGACAGCTACAGAAAATTAATTTGCTGTTAATGTTACATTAGGTGGAGGGTTATCCAGTGAAGATCATTGTAACAATTTCATTAAACACAACAAAATTTCATGTTTTTCCCCCAAAACTTTCACTGATTTTGACTAATTCTGTGACTTTTCCAGGCCTGGAAAATGTAATAGTGAAATTCCATTACTTTTCCAGGTTTTCCATGACTGTGAGAACCGTGTACCTGACACCTGAGTAAACTCCAATTGTTGAAGACATCCAGAAGTAAGTGGACCTTGAATCAACTTGCATATTTTTTTGTCTTCTTTTCAATTTAAGTTTTTCTCCTCCCTTGTAAGGTTGAGATAAAAAAATAAAATAAAAAAACACCCAACAGCAACAAAGCAAGCTTTAGGCCCCTATCACACAGAAAGCATTTTAGCAGCTGGAACTGTACTTGTTTGTAATGAGATTTTTTGCTTGTTTCCGTTGTAACGCATTGAGTGCTGCTGTGCTCTGGGCACCGAGTCTTCTGAACTCCTCAAGTTGAAAAAACTTCAACTCAGAGCAGAAGTGCGCCCACATCAGTTCCGCTTTCCCCCATTATCCAATCTGATGATTTGAGAGGTGGGTCTTCTGAGGTGGTCACGACAACAAGTTTACAGTTGGTAAATAATGTGCAAATAAACACTTTGAATAAACATCTTGAATCTATATGTTTTATGACGATCCTGTGTGCACTCAAAGCTGTGGCACAAGTAACGCACCGAAATCTGGCAGAAGAAAAATAAGAAGAAGAAAAATAAGTATGCGGAATAACAAGTGTGTTCCTGTATGTGCTTTGCACATCAGACACACAAATAAAATGAATCATCATGACTATCATTTATCATAATTTGTCTGCACATATCCCACATCTGCATGCACATATGAGATAGTTTACTGCACCCAAAAAATGCGTCAGGGCACAACAGAAACACATCCATCCTCCAAACCTGCGACATTTCACAGATATCAGGCAACTGACAGGTATAATTGAGCTCAGCTGGAACCTCATCAAAGGAGGCTCCACCAGTTACTCTATATAAAGGCGTTGTCACATCACACATGTTCCCCCAGGACATCTCGTAGGCCGCAGGGGCTGGAGAGAGCCATTTTTTCGGCGATGGCGCACCAAATGTTTTGGGAACAGTGAGGTAACCAGCATCTTGTGAATGGAGGGGACGGCGAGGAGAGTAAGGGATGATTAAGTCAGAAAGAGAGGGTGGGGCCTGACCATGTAAGGATTTGTAGGCTAGCAGTAGGACCTTGAAATCGGACCGAGCTGGAACAGGGAACCAGTGAAAGGATTTGAGAACCGGGGTGATATGCTCAAATTTTCTGGAACAGGTGAGGATTCTGGTAGCAGCATTTTGAACAAGTTGGAGCTTTTTAGTAGTGCATGCAAGCCAGAGAAAAGGACACTGCAGTAATCAAGCCTAGATGAAATGAAAGCATGAATCCAGGTTTCAGCATCAGCTGTGGTGAGCATGGGGCGGATCTTGGAAATGTTATGGAGGTGAAAGAAGGCTGTTTTGGAGATTTCCTGAATGTGAGCATTGAAGGATAGACTAGAGTCGAGAAGGATGCCCAGGTTTTTTACACTGGGACTTGGGGTAATTATACACCTATTAAAGCTCAGGATAAGGTCAGAATGAAGAGGGAGTTTGGGCCAACAATGAGCAATTTGGTTTTATTGGGGTTTAGTTTTAAGAAGTTTTATGACATCCAATTTGTGACAGCGAGTCACAAATTCAAGATTAAATTCAAGATTAGTGATTTTGTGAATTTGTGAATGATCATTGGGAGTGAGCGGCATGTAAATTTGAGTATCATCTGTGTAACAGTGAAACTGAATGCCATAGCGGCGGAGAATGGGTCCAAGAGGGAGCATGTATAGGGAAAAAAGCAGAGGGCAAAGAACAGAACCCTGTGGAACACCAAAGTTGACTGTAGACTAATCAGACAGAGAGGTTTTATATGACACACGTTGAGTTATGTTAGCTAAGTAAGAGGTGAACCAAGAAAGTGCAGAGTCACAGATGGGGGTGGGTTGATATACGGTTTAACAGGATGGTGTGGTAAACAGTGTCAAATGCTGCACTGAGATCAAGTAGGATGAGGATCGATGATGAACCAGAGTCAGAGGATAGTAATAGATCATTTATCACTTTGGTGAGGGTGGTTTCAGTGCTGTGAAGTGACCTAAAGCCAGACTGATGGGGTTCAAAGAGATTATTGGAGCTGAGATAGTCAGTAAGTTGTTTGAAGACTACTTTTTCCAGTACCTTGAAGAAGAATGGAAGGTTGGAGATGGGTCTAAAATTGTCAAGAACATCAGGATTGAGATTAGGTTTCCTGAGCAGAGGTTTAATAACAGCAGATTTGAAAGAGGAGTGCACAACCCCGGAAGAGAGATAGGTGTTAGTAGTGTTGAGAAGATTGGGGCCAAGTATAGGCAAAAGTTCTTTTCCAAGTTTAGCCGGAAAAGGGTCAGATAGGCAGGTTGTAGACTTAGCATAGCACCAGACTAGAGAGGGTGTCCAGGGATACCATGTCAAAATGAGAGAAGGTAGCGGTGGTCTCTATCGTATTGAGTTGGTGTCTAGTGAAGGGTTCAGCAGCCATTGTGGGTAAAGAACTAGTAATCTGATTTCTGATATTGTTGATTTTGTTGTTAAAGAAATGAACAAACTGGGAGGCAGTAAAGGGAGAGCTTGCTATAGGGGAAGGTTTATGGGTAAGTTTGGTTACTGTATCAAAGAGGAACCTAGGATTGCCTTTATTAGTATTGATAAGAACTGAAAAATAAGAGGCCCTAGCATTTGAGAGCATCTGCTTGTAAAGAGCTGAACTGTTGCTCCAGTCTATGCGGGCGGCTTCTAGTTTGGAAGTGCGCCACTTCCATTCCAGCATCCTACACACCACTTTTTGTGAACGGGTTTCGGTGGTGAACCAGGGCGAAGAGGAGCAGTGGAATCGAGGGAATCAAGTAATAAAGAATTGAAGTTGTCTGTGAATTCATCAAGGGAGTTGATTTGATCTGGGAGAGAGTCGAGTGCCCTAGGCAGGAGATCAGCAAATTTATCAGTTGTGGAAGTGTCAATGGTAAAAGTGTCCTTTGGGGACAGGGAAATTTGAAATTTAATAAGATAGTGATCAGAAAGTGCTGGTGGATAAGGGAGGACAGAAATGTTAGAAACGTTGATACTGCAAGTGAGAACTAGATCAAGCATATTGCCACTAGAGTGTGCCTGTTCATGGATTAACTGAACAAATCCAAGAGTGTCAATTAGGGATATGAAAGATTTGGCAAATAGGTGAGATTTGGAGTTTACGTGAATGTTGAAATCACCTATGTTATAAGTCCGGGTTGCAAGGTCATAAAGAAAATTGGAGAATTCTTTGAGAAAAGAAGAGTAGGGACCAGGTGGGCGATAGATTAAGATAAAGTAAAAACCCCGCATCATGCTGTGATGTCAGAATCTGTCAATTTTTTCCTTCTGTGAACTGATCACGTTAAGATGATCATTAGCGGAGACACAACGCTGATGAATGCAAGTAGGATACAATGTGGTCAGGATACAGTGCAGGTCCTTAAGTTCATTTGTCCTTTCGTCCATCTTTCATATTTTTGTTTAAATATAATACATTTCCTCATGATTCTCTTACCAAGACTACTTCTTATTTAGTTGTAGTCTTGTTTTCGTCATGAAAATAGGTCATTAACAAATATTTATCGTCTTAGTTTTTCAATACAATTATTAGAACACACATACACACGAGCAGCAGGGAAATACTGCATTAGGTAGCAGCACTGTGTGACTTATGCGCTGATTAAGTGGTGGGTGATTGATTTGCCTGACATCGATTGATTTAGTTTCAACACCGTGGTAGTGAGCGGCTCCTGTTAAGAGCTTCTTAAAGAGCTATCTTAAGAGCGGTCCTAAGAAGGGCATTAAAAACTCATCTGGGAAACACTCGTATCTTAGCGACCCTTCTTAGCCAAGACATTCTTAACTGTACTTAACCACACATATTATCTCTGCACAATCTCACCTGTAGCATTTCATTTACTCACTGTCATTTTATATTTAAAGACGGTTTCTGCGACTTCTTTGTGTTTCCACCATTTTCTCCTCTGCTTAGGAAACTCTTAAGCCTCTTAAAAGTCTTCCTTCCTGCTCCTTACAGTTTTTCCCCTTAGGAGCTCTCTTAAGGTCTAAGATGCTCTGTGAATAACTTTTATCTTTACAAGGACCTAGTCTTAACTTTAAGGGGAAATTCTAAGAAGACGTCACAATACTAAGGATTTTCTTAGAATTCTGTCACTAGGATCAACTCTTAGCACTAGGAGGCTTTGTGAATACGGCATTTTGCCACCTGCAAAACACCTTCTGTGTGATCTGGGCTTTAGAATGTGTATCCACGTCAGTTCCTCACTGACATGTGTCAGTGTTGAAAATATGTAAACATACAGTTTGTTCTTAAAACTGAGCATTTATTACCAAACTGAACAATACTGATTTTTTTCCAGCCTATATGGTGTGAATCCCTACAGACACTGCTGTATCAAATATATTTGTTACAAATACATATTTACAGTAAAATCACGACTGACATACACACTCCTCAGACCAGATGCCACTCTAATATAAATTTAGCTATCTTGAAAGTTGAAGGACATCTACACAGAAGGCTGGTGTGTCTTCTTAAATGACAAATGAAAAACACTGTATCGAATTATCTGTACAGGTCAAAATGTGGACCAGCCCTCAGCCGCCACAGGGAGTGCACACTCAATCCAGGGTCCACAATGAAGGCAATTACTAGCAGGGAGACAGGGGAGAGAACAGCTGTCCTGTGTCTTACTGCTGCTTAGACGGCTGCTCCCCGTCTTCCTCTCTAACCTGCTTTGGCTGACTTTCATCGTCACCATCAGCCTGGCCTTCCTCCTGTGAATCATCTGTGGCAGTTGCCGTAGCATCCACCACACTGATGCTGCCAATCTGTTGTTGGACGGCACTTTGTGCGGTGGCCAAGCTCTGCAGTGTGGTCGGCAGTGTCACTAGCTGGAACTGAGGGCCTACCACCTTAACAAAGGCGGTGGAGGCTGCCGAGCCACCAGCCGCGCCCTCCTGACCTGCCGCCGTGGACAGCACAGTCAGGTTAGAGGCATCGGCCGCCAGCTCTGACCCAGAGAGAGAGGAGGTCAGGAGGGTGTACCCACCCAGGTTTGTGCCAGAAGGGGCTCCAGCCACGGTCAGCACCTTACCCAGCGGCAGGCCGGTCAGCTGGTTGAGAGGCAAAGTGATCTGGGCAGGGGCTGTATTTACCGAGGCCGGGCCAGAAACAGCACGGGTCAGCCGGGGACGCTTGAGCGCGGGGGGTGCAGGGACTGGGGTGAGGGTCATTAGGACGTTGTTGAGGTGCTGGGATTTGCTCTTCAGCTCCTTGGCTCGCTTCCTGTGTTCGTCACACTGCTGCTCCAGAGCTGCAGGAGGAGGTGACACATCATCAATATGTATGAACACACACAACATTTGTATTTGTATGTTTTTTAAATGTCCTTTTATACTGAATTGGTTTATTGGCCTGTTTAAGTTATTATTATTAATATTATTATTATATTACTATTAACCCTTTAAAGGGACAGTTTAGTTTTTTTGAAGTGGGGCTGTATGGGGTACTTATCTATAGACAGTTTATTACATACACTAGATGTCAGTCAGCACACCTCCAGTTTGGAGAAGCAGACTTGAGTCTGACATAAAAGCTAAGCAATGTGCTGTTGTGGAGGGGTCAGCAACAAAATGAATTTTAGCCACCAAAGAAATCATCTCACCGTCAGATAGTGGTTTTTAATGGAAAAATGAAGCCATTATATCATTCTCTTCAAAGCCAGACTCTTCTGAGAAGAACTAATTTTAGTTTGCTGAGCACAGGAGCCGCTGGTCTATTGCTGCCTCAAACAGTTATTTTCTTTGTGTTATTGCATGACTTTGGCGTTTAAAAGGCTTAGTTCGGATTCACCAAAGTCACACAATGACATGAACTGACTAACTGATAGAGTCAGGACTCGACTAGCAGCTCCTGTGTTCAGAGAGCTAAAATTACAGTTGTTCTCAAAGGAGTCTGGCTTTGATGAAAACATAGACGGGAACTGAAGCTGTTAGCAGCTTCCCGCCAGACCAGGCTGTCTGACGGAAAGGTAAAACAGTGAAAATACTTTCAATATAGTGCACACTACGAATGCATGACAGTGGATTTTTTGCCAATGCCCGATATACCGATATATACCAACTCATTTGGTCTATAATCGACACTGGTATCAACTATATCCATTTTTTTCCACACTCAATTTTAGTTATCATGTAGTCTCTTCGGTAGTGGAATTAATTAATTCTGTAGTGAAATTCAATGTATGCAATATTCACTCATTGTGCAAAATAAGAAAAAGCATGTTGGCTGATTCTGATAGTTCATTATAAAGCCGATGTTGGCTAACACCGATAACATGCCGATATTATTGTGCATCTCTAGCATACATCTCAACTGATATTGATTGGGGATATTTCCCTGGGCATTTTAGCCTATAATTGACAGGACAGGGGAATGTGAAAGGGGGAGAGAGGGCGGGGGAGTGACATACAGCAAAGGGCCACGAGCTGGAATCAAACCTGAGCTGCTGTGGCAACAGTCTTGTACATGGGGCCACCGACGCCCTGATATTGATTTTTTTTTAGGTGGCTAAAATTCATTTTGTTGCTGACCCCTCCTCAGCAGTACATTGATCAGCTTCCATATCAGACTCCAGCCTGCTTCTCCAAACTGGAACCGTGCTGACTGACATCTAGTGTAGGTAGTATACTGTTTATGGATAATTACTCCATACAACCCTACTTCGAAAAAAGTGAACTATCCCTTTAATACAGAATGCAGGGTCATTTCTCTCGCCAAGGCCTATTGATATACGTAGCCCAAAGTGCTTTAAAGATTTAAAGATTTAAAGATTTAAAGACAGGTAAAAGCACAAGAAACATATGATGAAAACAATAAAAGCAAACAGGTAAACACACAGAGTAAAACAGTAAAAACAATTCACAGTGTAAAAACAACAAATCTGATTTCAAAGAAAATGAGTAAAGCAACAGTAAACAGGTAAGTCTTTAAGCTGGGGTTTGAAAGTGGTCAGCATTGTCTCAAGTTCTCCTGGAAATTTGTTCCACATTTGAGCAGCACAGAGGCTGAAAGCAGCTTCACCATGTTTAGTTTTAGCCCCGTTTCCACCAAACACTTGCAGTATGGTATTTTTGGAATCAAAGTAACCCTTCAGACATGGTATGTAGGCCCTTGGTCTGTTTAGTGTTTCCACCACAAACAGTACTCTTAAATGTGGGCAGGTTTATTGTCATTCACTGCTCCATCCAGCACTCACTGTATTTCCCCATCACTGGTGACACAGAGGGAAGTCTGAACCTCATTTATCGTCCACAGAGCAGGGTTGCGTGCCAACATTTTCAGAAGAAAATAGAACAAACAAGTGAGAGTCTCTCTCCATGAGATATTTAAAAATAAATGGTGGAATGGAGCTGTTCCTTACCGTCCCCATTTTTGGTCACCCCTCTGTTGGGGTACCTGGCACACAGATATGGTAATAAAGGTGGAGCTGTGAACACTTCAGTCCGTTAATCGGTTCATACCATGGCAAGTCTTACATATACTGGTAAAGTATAACTATAAAATGAAAGGATGTTTTGCTGCCTCCATCAGCACACCTTAAATTTCAATATGACAACTTTGACTATTTCGTTAGTTTTTATTGTCTCTCTTGGATGACATACACTTTTAGTAATGAATGGATCTTCAAGCACTTCCTGTGACACTAAACACTAAATCCCTGTGCTTGCCTGAGAAGGACTAAATGCACAAACCTGCGTTTTTTACACATCCCATGGAGAGAGAGACTCTTACTGCAGCCTGTTCTGTTTTGTTTTGAATATGTTGGCATGCAACCCTGTTCTGTGGACAAAAAATGTGCAGGCTTCCCTCTGTGTCACCAGTGTTTAGGAAATACAGCGAGTGCTGGACGGAGCAGCAAATGATAATAACCCCGCCCACATTTAAGAGTACGGTTTGTGGTGGAAACGGTAAATGGATCTAGGGTCTAGGTACCATGTCTGAGGGGTTACTTTGGTTCCAAAGTTAACATACCGAAAGTGCTTGGTGGAAACAGGGCTAAAAGGTCTGTGAGGTTCATACTGGGTCAGGAGATGTGACAGATTATCTTAGATCTGTATCAATCAGTGATTTTTGGATAAGCAGCAGAGTTTTGAAGTTGACTCTGAAACTGGTAGCCAATGCAGTGATCCAAGAACTGGAGTATATGCTGAGCCTTTCATATTACAACCCTGGCAGCAGCATTCTGAATCAGCTGAAGCTCTCTGATTGGTGCCTTAGACAGACCTAGGAACAGTCGATTGCATTCTCAGAGCTTCAGAGATGATTTAAGACTCAAAGACACATGATTCCATCCTGAGTGTAATATCTCTGTTGAGAATTCTTGTACTGACCAGCGAGGCTGCGAGTGTACTGCTCTCTGTAACGGTCCATCTGGCTCTTATGACTGGCCAGGACCTTCTTCACTAGGTCCAGCATCCCAAAGTTCTGTACTATATTGTTGAGCAAAACAGCATCTGGAAAAAACAACAAACAGTTAATGTTCAATTCAATGTTCAATGGGACACAAACATGTTAAACATAAAATGGGCATTCAACAGATTTTACACATCAGCTGTTTCCAACTGTTGTGGAGAACTACCGCATATGTGAGAAAGCAGTTGTAGGAGCCAAAATAATTGTTTGCAAACTCTAACCCACGAGTGTCCAAAGTTTTTTTAAAATGGGGGCCAGAAACGGAGGCCTGGGGGCCAGCTGCTTCTCGCATTATATGGGTCATTAAAACAATTAAAAAAAGACACACAAATGCCAACTGTTTCATCTTTAAGTGTAAAAAGTATTCAACCATCCACCGCTCTTGAAAGCGACAGCCCTTGGTCTTGGCTTAATGCTTCTTTGCTGTGGTCAGGTTTGCTAACTAGCAGGAAATCTCTTGTGTTTGGTAACTTTTCATCTGTCTATGAAAACACACTAGATGTGCCTGTGTGGTTCCTACTTGATGTATGTCTGCAAAATGTACGATTGTCCTGCCATCATAAGGTGAATGAAAAAAAATGCAAAGTGATCTCACTTGATTAACCAATATTGTGTTAAACATGAAGTATCTTTTGAACGACAAGCAGCGGGCCATTTATAATCTGTCTGAGGGCACCAGTTGGACCCCAGACCACATTTTAGACATGACTACTCTAACCCCTTTTTGTTGTTCAAGTTTCCCCATCTAGTGGCAGTGATGGATGGGGATAAAGGCCAAAGGAGGCTGCCTGGAGGATGCTGTCCTTGACCTCACATCCTCAAGGCCATCTGCAGAGACTGTCCCTGCTTTTTTTTTTTTTTTTTTTTAAATAGAATCCTTAGTTTATCTTTATAAACCTTATTTACAGTTAAATTTTTACCTTCTGAGCACTGTATTAACTTTTTTTTTTTTTTTGGATTGTTACAAGTTTAACAGATTTTTGCTAAGCCACCATAGTGATTATATACAGTAACCAATAACACACTCTATCTCTCTTTACTAGGATCTCCTCTGTGCTCCTCCCTCTGCTGAGGTGACTCACCATCTGCAGGTATGGCTACCTCTGATCAATTTTAAGATGCGTGGTAAACTAAGCTAAACAGTACCAAAAGACAGCTTTTGTTTTAGCTTGTTTTTAACAATTTGCTATTAGCTGTGCTATTTAACATATCCTGGGCACTTTGTAAAGATTGGACAAACAGTGTCTGATTTATAGTTTGATTTGTGTTATGCCACAAACATTTTTTGTATTTGTAGTGCCTCTTAACGGTGGATTTAAATGAACCTTTCAGGGTATGTTCCGAGTACTTACGTGGACATTTCTTGCAAGTTTTGTGATGATTTAGACCAGTGGTTGTGGAGTTGAGCAATTCCCCTTTTAAAGTTCATTCGACAATATCTTCAAAACGCAATGAGATATTAACAAGTGTTTGGTAACTTTTATAAAGCTTTGTTCGGTGATGATCTCCAGAAAACTTGTTTTTTGACAGTGCTGTTTTGGTTTTTTGGTTTTTTTTTTAATTCGAAATGTTAAAAAATCCAGTCAGTCAGCCCCTAATGGTTGTTGAGGCTTTTCTGTTGAGCACATTGAGTCTGACAAGTGTGTCACATTTCAAGTCAATCCAACTTACTTATGGCGTAGAAGTTATGACTGTTCGAAGTTGACCTTTAATTATAGAGCCCTCATCAGGCTGACCCCAGTCAGCACTGGCACACAACTTCCAATCAATGGTGAAGATTCAATCTGTCTACAATGTACCATCTCTCTTTGTGAGAACATTTCTGGAAAAAAATAATTAATCAGCACAAAAACGACAGGGTTTCAGCCCCTCAGGCTTGAACCCCTAACTAGAAACAACAATTACCCCTTTTTGACAGTCATGGGCTGGCTTGGTTTGGTTCGGTCCATCAGCCCAGCACAACAGGGATTTGCATTTTCATTCCAACAGGGCTACAACAGGAAGGTGTTTCTAAAACTGATGACGGCTTGTCTTGAGTGATGATGTTTAAAAGCAGCAGGCTGATTCAAGGCTGAAGTCCCCTGTTAGAAGTTTAGCTGCTGGAGGTGAGCTGTTCGCAGAGGTGCAGTAAGAGCCTGTTGTCTGCAGCTCTGCATCTAACATCTCACTGTGGCTGTTGCTGCTTTTACTTTTTCTCCCTGCAGCCTAAGTAGACTTGCCTTTGTTGAGGAGAAGCTGCAAACAAAGTTCTAATTCAGTGATAAACACATTTCATTTCCTGTAGATTCTTCACAGTAAAAGTCCCCCATTATTTAGTTATGTAAAAACCTTTATTGTGAAGCAGCAAAAAAAGGAAATGCTGAGTTTTTGAGCAGTAACTTCACACAACTTCTAATACAGCTGATGGTGAACATGAAACAGTAAAATAAAGCAGATATCTAAAGTAAAAACAGGACGCACGAGAAACTAAACTCCAAACCACAAGGATTCAGTTAGACGCTACAAGAGTACTAAGAGCTGAACACACAGAAACTTTTAAAAAACACCTTTCTCTCTGGTTTCCTGCAGACAGAGACAAGTTCAGAGTTGCAACACACCCAGCTTGTTTAAGGGGGAGAAGCAGGGTCATCCAGGGGTTGGCTGTGGTCAACGAGAGGTCATCGCTACCCACTTGAGGGTGGGCAGCCCTGCTTTTGGACCTACTCTGGAGAAGGTCATTCTCTGACACAGCTCGGCGTGGCATGGCGCGTCTTAACTGATAATGGAAATGGAAATCAGCGTAGCATGGCTTGACTCGGCGTGGCCAAGAGTGACAGTGGAAAAGGCCCAGTACTGTGGTCTGTGACCAGCACACCTCCAACAAGTCATCAAGGTAAACTACTTAGTGCAGTGGAAAAACCCACTGTGACACTGTGTGACTGCTCGCTGCCGTTCACAGTACAGCTCTCTGCACGAGGGAAGTGTTCAAGCTGTAACGGTGAGATGAGTTGCTTGTTTAGTATTGGTTGGATGGAGTTTGTATGTTCTCCTTGCGTTCCTGCTCCCATTCCTTGATGTTAATTTCAGCTGCAGTTCTCCAGTTTGTTGTTGTAGATAAATGGCCAACTCCTGCTTGTGTGTGTGTGTGTGTGTGTGTGTGTGTGTGTGTGTGTGTGTGTGTGTGTGTGTGTGTGTGTGCGCCTACTAACCTTTGACTTGAAGTGGAGGGTCACACACTCTCTCCTGCAAACCCTTCAGCACCTCTTGCAGCTCCTTCTGGAAGTCCTCCATCACCTCCTCCAGCAGTCCAGCCTCCTTCACCGCTCGCCAGAATGCCACAGAGTCCTCTGGATACAGACACAGACACAGACACACACACACACACACACACACACACACACACATACACTATACATCATAAAGAATAATACAGTCCCTAAACCATTTCACTCAACACGTTGGTGAATGTATAAGCAGGTCTTTGATCACCTCCGATGGCTGTGACCCACTCTGAAGTTTCCTCTGTCACCTCTGGAAACGAGGCTGCTGCTCCATTCACTACAAGACAAACAGTAAACATCACTAAGCCACATCACTAGATTGAAGCCCTGTTTCCACCAAGTAGCCCGATTCAGTTCAGTTTGATTTTTTTCCGTTTCCACTGTGAAAAGTTGTGGATGGTACCAATGGAACCGTTCAAAATGGCCCCATTTTTGGTCACCCCTCTGTTGGGGTACCTAGCACACAGATGTGGTACTAAAAGGTGGAGCTGTGAACACTGCAGTCTGTTGATTGGTCAATAAAGAACAGTCACTTTTACTCAGGACTGAGTTGTGGCTGGTTTCATTATAAATGAAAAAGATGTTTTCTTATATTTTATTTTTAGAGAGAAAAAAAAAAGCATCATGGAGTGTCGTTCATGCACTACACTACTATACAGCAATGCTAAACCCCTGAGCTTGCCTGAGAAGGACTAAATGCCCACAAACCCACTATTTTTAAACATCCCATGGAGAGAGACTCTCACTGCAGCCTGTTCTATTTTGTTCTGAAAATGTTGGCATGCAACCCTGTTCTGTGGACAATACAAGAGGTGCAGACTTCCCTCTCTGTCTGTGGTGGAAACGCTAAACCAGCTGCTACCAACTGGTCCAGCCACGGGTCCAGATTTGTCCTCAGTCATTAGTTCAAGGTCCACACAGTTTAATACATTTAGCGTCATACTTGCATTTGGCCATGTCATCAAGCTAGTTTGCTGTCGCTGTTAAGTAGCTATCTGTTATTCACTCACACTACAGCAGGAAACAGCACTTCAAAATAAAGTGTGTGGGGTTTTTTTTTTTTTTTTTTTTTACAAACTTGACACATTTGCGAGTCACTTGCAGCCCATTCAGAACAGACCTGTGACCCACCAGTTGGGAACCATTGCGCTGAACTGATCCAGGGTCTATGTACATGTCCATAGGGGTTACTTTTGGTTCTAATGGTACTATACCAAAAGTTTTTGATGGAAACAAGGCTTTAAACTCTGACAGTTTGTCTTGATCTGTTGCTGTATTCATTCTGGTTTACAATACAGATTTTGAATATGGTTCAGAAGTTTTATGGCATAAAATAACACTGCAATATTTTGAGACTATATCACAATACACAATTATAGACATTGCGATACTTTGAAATCCACTCCAAAGTACTGCAGACTACTAAAACACTATTAATTAATCAATTTACAATTAAGTTAAATAAAGTAGCTACTGTCCTAAGAAAGTTAAATACAATACCACTGAAACAAAGTTAAATAAAATACTGATAAAACTGATTTAGAAAAAATACTGTTATAATAAAGTTGAATAAAATATTGTTATAATAATTAAATAAAGAAAAGTAAAACTACTGGTGCTTTTATTTTGGAGCACCCGGCTCATATCAGACCAGAAGTGTTGATGTTTTTGCTGTGAATTTGAAGCCTCCAGTCAACAGTTGCTGTTAGCAGTTAACACAAAGTTAAACTGTTGCTGCTGCAACTTTAAACACTTGGTTTCATTCACTGTGAGCTGGAAACAAACTAACAGCTCTCCAGCTCATATATTAACAATATTTGCAGGTTGCACTGGTGCTCCTTGGTCATTAAATGTGACTAAATTGTAGCATTGTGGAGCCCTGCAGATGAAATACACACCTCGCCTGCTATCGCGTAGGAGAAAGTGATCTGGATGGGTGGAGGAGTGTGTGTGACGCATCATGTTTGTGAGTCTTTCTTTTTGTTTGTATGTGTCTGTGAGAGGGGGAGAGCCACAGGAGAGAGTGAGAGAACCTAAACTCCAAAGCGAGTCTCATTTTAGTGGCTTAAAAAAAAAACAAAAAAAAAACAACCTCTTACCATTTATACTCAATGTTCGTGATATGATCATTTTATACACCGCTTGTGGAACAAGCCATGATACATTGCGCATATTCAATATATTGCAAATCCCTACTATATACCCTCTCAGTATTAATACCAGGTGGCCCCATATATCAGCAGGTATACCAGTGTAACCATTATTCAGGCAAAATGTCAGTGAAGCATCCCGTAACAGATCCAGCACTGTGATCAAAATGAGGCCTGAACTAGTACGGTGGCTGAGGCTGCGGAACTTACAATCAGCTGATGAGGGCGTCGCAGGAACCAGTTCAGTGGACTGATCACTGCTGATGGACACTTTGGTTCCCACAAGGTCTATCTTAGTGCTGCGGCATGTGTTGGAGCAGACTTTTGTATGCTGGTAGAAGTCCAGTTCACCTGAGTCCATGATCTTCCTGTGAAATGAAATATGATAAAAGGCACAACATCAGAATACACTACTTTATGTTTACTGACCGCCATGTCTGACGGAACAGTGCCATCCTGAGGCACACCAACCACTGAGAGGAAGGAAGAGATGGAAACAAATATGTTTGTGAAATTATAAAATAAGTCATCTACCACTCATTCTTGAGATTTGGGTCAAAACTTTATTTTGGTGGGTTTCTGATTTTTACTCTTCAGTTATGCTGGGAAATATATTCTAAAAACAATACAATATACGCAATATATTTTTCCTATTTTATTATTATTGAAATTGAAACCAAGCAAATCCAGGAGCATATCCATCGAGGAGAATTCGTAGACCAGAGATTTCACATCAATGACACAATCATTCCGATGGTGTCAGAGCAGCCAGTCAAGAGCTTAGGGCAGTCGTACAACGCGCACCTCAAAGACTAAGACCCGGACAGTCTACAGCGCAGATGAGCTCAAGTTATCTTATACTAATTCAATTCATTCACTTATTTATCTTCACAAAAGACAGCGGTTGCAAGCTTGTTTTAATTTAATGTCTAAATAATTACATTTGAGAGGCAAACATGAAGCATATTGTGAATACTTACATACACCATCAACCAGAGACTGACATTAAGGAGAGGAGCAGCGATCAGCATGTACCCCGGCTGACCAACACACACTGCAGCATTAACCAAATTATCACACCTCTGTGGGGAAGAAATTAACTCGGAGCACTCCACCTCCCCCTCATCTTATTCTCAGACACACACAGGAGACTGTAAGGTGCTTTTAAATCAATTCATGAATTCATCAATGCAGTTAACTTTTTAAAATAAAAAAGATGTGGACCATTTATTATTGAATAGAACATGGATTGTATACTGTTTCAGGGGACATATTACAGTAGGCTATGCAAACACTGGGCCCTACGCAGGCGTGTGTATATTCCATATATATGTTTACTACATGCCTCTATTAAATGCTGTATTCTGATTGGTCAGTAGCGGCATTCTACGGTCTGATATTACTGTGTAATGACCGCTGCTAGTACCAACGGTCATTACACACAGTTGCTATGTAGCCCAGCGTTGCTAGGGATGCTGCCCTGCAACACTGCAGCTGTCAAACAACTTCTGAGGGAAAAAACAAACAGAAGTGGCTGATTTTAACGGATGCCGCTGAAGAAAAAGAATACCTACGGACTTTCTCTGCCAAAAACAAAAGAAGACGGATTTGAATACACACTCGGCAGTCATGCTTAATGACATTTTACGCGAGTTTTATGCCTCGGTTCAGTCCACTAAGCCTGGGTGAGTACAAAACTTTCACCAAAAGTTGTCGAATCCGGTCGGTTTTAATGCACTTCGCAGAGGCAGACAACATTATTTATTTAACTGATAATTAGCCGTGTAATAAGCAGGATAATGTATAATGAGCCGGTGAATACTCCTGCGCGTCGGGGTTCTATTCCCCTGTCGGGAGTTATTTTCCCAGTATTCACCGGCTCATTATACATTATCCCTTACATATCCCACAATGGACAAACATGAGCATCAGCAGATGGATACAATCTAACTGGCACCCCCTGGTTCAAAAGTGAGGGTATGGAGGTAGGTTGAAGGGGAAAGGGACCTGGACAAGAGCCACACTGTATGCAAGTAAAATAATCTGTTTATTTAATTATGGATCACCAAAAGTACAGTATGCTATATTTTAAAAGAAAGAGAAAAATAAATTGTGTGCTGAAATTAAACATTTTGATGCATTGTGATGCATCAATAATAGTTTTATTATCAAATCATTACCCTCTGACTTGTAATTGAATCAAACTGTGAGGTGCCTGGAGATTCCCACCCCTGTCCCTCCTCCTATGCCTGGACTATGAAACATCACTCCCTTCATAAAAGCAGGACAGCCCCCCGTGTAAAACCATCTGCAAGAGTGTAAACATCTCTCCTGGATACTACCCGGGACTGAAAAATGCAGCTTTCCACCAGAGTTTGCTACAACTAACCTCAGGCTGGAACTGATCTTGTGGTCAACCTCAAATAAGTCCTTGTACATTGTGGAACTAACAGTACCATGGGAAGCTGCAGTTGGGGCAGCTTATGAACGCAAAAGCCTGAAGTACACAGACCCAGCAGCTGAGGCAGAACAACATGGCTGGCGTACCCAGGTGCTCCCTGTAAGTTGTTGGGTGTAGAGGATTTGTAAAAATGAAAAAAGCTCGCACATTGCAGGGCTCCTATTTAGTGAGATTTATTTCACCTAGTAGTGACGACATGACTCGTCAGACAACGTGACTTGTCACTACTAGGTGAAATAAATCTCACTAAATAGGAGCCCTGCAGTGTGCGGGCTTTTTTCCATTTTTTCAGTTTCAGACATTTTTGGTTCAGCACCTGCACGTTTTTGTTTGTGGATGTGCGTGTTTTTGCATTGCTTTGTAGAGGATTTGTAGCCACATCATCAACCAGGCTTCTGAAGAGTATGGGGGTTTGAGGACAGGCCTTCTGACAAGTCATCAAGTCACTATCAGAGCATGCTGAGCGAAGCAGCAATTGGCTTTGGATGAAGAGGAAGGACCCAAACTGGTCCAACATGAGGGGTAAAGGCGAAGGGAGTGCATCTGAGATGCCGGGTGGCCCCTGAGCCCTCTGGAGGTGTTGCAGGCCTATCAACGCAACACCAATGAAGGAGGGTGCCCACCTGATGACCCCAGTGAAGTGATTACCCCTCTCCCACTCAAGACACCAGGTAAGAGCTGATTACTCTTAGGAATTCTAACAGCAAGTCCTATTAGCTCAACTTATAGTTCAATAAAATTAAAATTAAAAATATTGTAAAATGCATACTGAATGTTTCTATGTTCCTATGACATAGAATTAAATGCTTAAACAACAATAAACTTATATTAAACTGGCATAAAATTCCTGTCAAACAAGAGTGATGAGATACATTTATTTCATTTCTGGTGTACTCAAAACATTTATGTTACTGTATTGTACCAAACTAAAAGTTCTGAGTGCAAGCTGTTTCTAAAAAAAAATTAAGAGTGAGAGAATTGGGATTTACAATGTACTTGGGCAGTATTCCCGCCTTTTTGAAAACCAGCAAGTGAGATTGGAGTCCTTAGGATATAGCTAGCCCCTTTTCTGCCTTATAAAATTGTTTTGATAGAAAACTGATTAAGATATCGCCCCTAATGCTCTGACTGCTCTGTTTGGTGTGTGGCCTTCACAATCTGTTCTTTCTCCCACTAAAAAAGATTTAATTGCATTTACAACCCTGCTGGCCAGGAGGTTAATTCTGTTGAAATGGAAATCCACAGTCCCATCCACCTATACGATATGGATCAAAGAGGTGCTTTATTTTCTCAAGCTGGAGAAAATCAGACTGACCTTGTCTGGTAGAACTGATTCATTTCATAGGACTTGGAACTCTTTTTTGTCTTATGTGAACAGCACAGGATGTCAGATCTCTTTGGACCGAAATGGGAATTAAAACAATGTATCTTGCATGAGATGTTTATTTTTTTTTTTTTTTTTCTTCTTGCTATGTAACTTTCCAGCTTCTGTTTTTCTTGTGCTTGAATGGGGTAGGTGCCAGGGGTGGTAAGTGGGGGGAGAGGGATGTTGAGTCTTGTTGTATGGCTCTGTTAAACTGACAACTGTAACACAGAATCTGTGAACCACTGTATTTTTATGTGAAAAAAAAAAAAAAAAATCAATAAACAGATTGTTGAAAAAAAAGAAAAAAGAAAGAAAACTGATGGCACTGACAACAATCAGCAACGCATCTTTAAAGGGCCAACATGTTCATAAAAAATATATTTTAGAACAAAGATGATTATAGCAAAGTACATTTTTACACAGACATTGTCAGTACTATTAGTGTTTGATTTTGAAGGCTTTTAACACTTTTTTTAATTGAAGTTGTGGATTCTTGTCTGGGACAAGGCTGTTTTCTGGCCCATGGCAAGTTTAGAAATTAAAAGAAATGAAAGCAGGTTAAATAGTTTAAAAATCATATTTATTTCATGCATTGAAAGCCTTTGAAAATAAGGTTTCACCCCAGAAATGGAATCAGTGTGTTAATGGTGAGTTAGAATTTTAAGGGTATTTTTGGTAAGATAATTTGGGACAAATTATCTTACCAAAAACTGGGACAGTTCTCAAGAATGGGTGATATACAACCTCGCACAACATTTGTTTGTCTCTGCTCTGAAATCCTCCTTCAACTCTGTCTGTCTTGGTCTAATGCTGACATATTTTCATATTGTCATTATCACCATGTCAACATGCTAACTGGAAGCAGGTAACATGCTAATGAAACGTTAGCATGTTGACTGTAGGCAAGTTAATGCTGATTTAACTTTACATTTAATGTTTTCCTAGTGGTGAGGATCAATCAGAAATGTAAATAGCAAAGTTGGCTGAACACTGAACATGTCTGAACAATGATTCTGTTTAGATTACAGCAAAGAGGCACAAATGGGACTATGGATGTTTAGTCTTGGTACTAATAAAATATATTCAAAATGGCTGCAGTGGCTCAGCCTGGTTTCCCTACAGTAATTCAGTTTGGCTAAAGCAAGTAGACTATTCTCAGCATGCCTGGAGTTCTTTGATGCAACCAGTGGTGAAAAATATATTGAAATTCTTTATTAATGTAAAATTAGCAACACTACAATGCAAACCCTTTCCATTAAAAGACCTAAATTGAACATTGTGCTGAAATAAAAGTATGGATGTATCAGCTTTAAAATGTTTAGTTTAAAAAGTAAATGGACTCATTCTGAATGGTCCCTTTCAAAAGAATGAAATTATCAATGTGTTACCTTAATCTTTAAAATCACAACAATTGACACAAATTCAATCCATCTCTGCATTATTTATGACAGCTCAAATTTTGTCGAATTCCAACAATATTACTGCAACATTATCTAGTCTGGAGAACGTGTTTAAATGTTATTAATCATCCAAATAGTTAAAGGGTCCAAAAGTCAGTCAGAGTTTTCTGTCCTACTAATGTGGCTCTCTTTTAACCTGGCTTGCTCGGCATGTGACTTATGCAGCAGACCTAACCTGGTCGGGACCAGTTTATGTTGAGAGTTTTGGCTTAAAATCTGCTAAAAAAGCTCCCTTCACAGTTCCTCACGCTATAATAAATAAGAATATATGAGCAGTACAGATTGTCAACCACGGGAATCCATTAAAAATGCACTTTATCCAACTTGATGAGCTGTAACTTTACATAAATGCAACCGAACAAAGCCTTGCAATGCAATCACAGTAACCTCAGAGCTTGCTGTATGCATCGTGTCACTTTTCCCCCCCTTTTTTTTCTTAAAGAACTACAGATATATGTTTGTAGTGTTCTCTAGTCCATTTGTCCACGCTGACTATAAAAGAAGCCTTCTATAAAAATCACAGGCAGCACAATAGTTCACTATATTTTACTGTGCTTGAAATGCGAGATAATTCCCTCAAATCCTACCATAATGTTACCACTTTGGATTATGTTTATATGCTTAGTTCTGACTTGCTGACATCTGTTTTCCACTGCTGGTACATTACAGCTAATTGATTAGTCTATTGGTATTTGTCACAGCTAATATTCAATCAGTAAAAATTATACTACTTTGTGATTTGTCCAAAAATTAAAGTGACTTACACATATCCTTCGTTATGGGACAGTGTCAGACCTAAATGCAGCTCTTGAGTGTAACATTTAAATCTGCTGCATCAAGTTTTATCTTAAACAGCTTGAAATCAATTTTAAATGACATTCTCAATGCATCATTGATTCTTTTTATGCGAATGTGCACTGAGCCTGAAGCAGAAAGCCTGGGACAGTTAATAGCTGTTATCTCTGACTGAGGCTTTAAGGTTTGTTGAGCCAGCTCAGGCAAAGTAAACCTGGCTCACTTGAACTGGCTTTGTGGTACAGCCCTCTGGACAGCAGCATTAGAAACAGATCGGTTTTGTTGAGTAAATGTTAAATAACAAAGGAAGCTGTAGGGTCTCTATCCAATAATATCAGACGAAGTAAAATTCACTGTTAGAGTATTTGATGTGTCCAGACCTGAGCATGGTGCCGTTGAGGCGGATGGCTCTCTTCCAGTCCTTTAGAGTGGATTTCCCTGCTAAACACACAAACTCCTTCGGGCTGATGAGCTGATCATTGAACTGATTAGAGAGGAAGGAAAAACTGTCAGGAGCTGTTAATGATTCACTTAATCCTTAACTTAATCTACTTCTACTTTGAAGGGAAACCACAGTATTATAAACCTGGACCTTATTTCCCCTTGTTTTTGTGGCAAAGTGACTAATGGAGACAACATTTTTTTAAATTGGTCAAGTATTGAGAGAGAGCACTGCAGCCCCAACTATAAAAACAGGCTGTTAATGTAAACCCTGCGGCTAATTGAATACCATCAATTTACGACCAATAAAGTGCTTGTTTTTGCCACTGACAGGCTCAGATTGTTATGAGAAGTGTCTGACGACATTATGGAAAGGATCCCACAGAGAAATGAAACTCTTTCCTGTACTTTTCACTTGTTTGGTCTGTTTTGTTTCCAAGTCTCACAAAAGAAGATGTCTCTTTCTGAAATCTCACAGCCTTTTTTACATTGTCAGAATCATCTTAACATTGAGCCATGACAATGAAAGCCTTTTAGGAAAAGCCTCAGGAAATCTTTTTTGTGCTCCAACACAACAAACTCTTCCTCTCTTAAACTTTCACGCCACTGTTTTTTTATCCTCCCACAAGTCAAATCTCTGTGCATCTCTTGACGACACACAGTTGCCTGCAGGGATTACATTGCAGCCTGTTTTGCCAATGTGGCTGCAGCGATGTCACTCAATACTGAACCAAGTGCAAAAACTTTATCTCCATTTTTCACTTAGACACAAAATCATAAGAAAATAGGGACCACATTGTAAAATACCAAAGCCTCCCTTTAAATGCCTTAGGGAATTAGATTTTAAATAAACTCTGTGTTTCAAAATGACAGTGTGTACCTGGACACATTTCACATTGATTCCAGGGCAGACAAATTTCTTCCACACTAGCGTGGCTTTGGCATCTCCACAGGTGATTGGGTAGAAGACATCTGCTTCCACATCCACCTCCTCAGTTAATTTCACTGCAGAGACAGACAGAAAGACCCTCATACAACCATCCAGTCAATTCTTTTTGTGATCATAATAACTGATGATATAAGAAGTATTTACAACATTATAAGATGATCTCATTTGGATCATAGACTGGAAAGACTGCACTGACTGAAACAGTAGTCAGAAACAACATTGCTGACTGCAGCAATGTTGTGATTTGTTCCACTGACTTCACAAAAACTTAGAATAACAGAAGATCACAGATAAACTCTTCTCTTCTAAATTTCACCATTCTACTTTACATTAAACCAAGACTAAAGTTTAGATCAGCTGCTACTTAACAGCCACATTTTACAAAGCGTAATAAAGTCCTACAGGTCACGTTACCAATGACTGCCTCTTCTCTCGACAGTGAATCTGTTCTGCTGCCCTCAGCTTCTGCTTCAACTGGTGCTACTGTGAGGATGCTCTCCCTGGAACAAGACAGAAAGAACTGCAATGTTTAAGTTTTCATTTAGCAAACTGAACAAGACAATCTCCTTCAAAATTCACATTCTGTTCCCTAAGTCTTTGCTTGTAACCACCAGTGTTGGGCTCATTACACTAAAAATATAACACATTACTCATTACTCTTTTCAAAAGTAAAATTATTACTTTACTTATCACTCCCTGCCGACAGTAATGCGTTACACTATTCGCCAAATTCCTTTTCCATTACACCCCATAAAATTGGTAGCTGCATATGTCCCCAAAATTTAGATATGTGTCTCTGTGTGAATGTCTGGGTAACCACCACTTTGTATAGCTAAGGCTGTTTGGCTTGCAAATAATTAGTTTTCATTTATTCATTTATTTATTTTTACCTGGGGTCTGCAGTTGCCTGTGACCAGTATCTTCTAGGGATGGGGCAAAAAAAATCAATGCAGCGTAATATCACAATATTTTGCGTGGCAATATTGTATCGGTACAATGACAGCAAGTATTGATCTTTTATTATATTCATTATTAGTTTTTGCAAATACACATTTTAATACAACTTGTAGCACTACAATAAGAAAATGAATTGCTTTCTCAGTCCATTAGATGGTGCTGATGTTTTTTTTCCTGGTGAGGTCAGCAGAGGTCTCAGTCAGCCGCATTTGGCAGGAAGTTCATCAAAACAAAGATGGAGGCAATGGAGAAATAAATCAGTAACGAACCATCCGCATTTAAATCAAACGTCTGGAGTTATTTTGGATTTTTTGACACAGAGGAAAAAGAGGACTTGGACACGACACGTGATTGGCAAGCAGCGTCATATGGGAATTCTATGAACATGAGGGCTCACCTAACATGCCACCATCCAGAGATAACTTCAGTAAAGCTGGACATATATTCACAGATTTGGACATTGCAGGTCAATAACTCATAAATGAAATATTGTTGAAGCACATATGACACTACATTCTTACCTTGGTGAGGTAGACAACAAGGTTCAACGTAAATTTCATCGGAACAAGCCGTCTTTTGAGCTCGGCTTGTAACATTGATCTCTATGCACAACCTGTGAAACGAGTGCGCAGGGACCGTCTACAAAGTGCAACACCAAAAAGAGATCTTACAAAATTATTCAACAGATTCAATACTTTGCAGTGTAGTCTCCCCAAATTCACCTCCGACATTAATGGTGATCTGCTGCTACTGCTGATCATACTACAATACTTCATTTGGAGGAATATGCTTTTTTTAGAATTTGTATTAAGAAAATTATTCATTGGATTCAATACTTTGCAGTGTTGTCTCCCCCAAATTACTTCACACATTAATGGTCTCCTGCTGAGCATACTACAACACTTAATTTGGAGGAATATGCTTTTCCATAAATTGGCAGAATTGTTCCAGAGTAAATTATTTAATAATGTTAAAACTATACAGTGTAGTGTCCCCAAATCACTTCACACATTAATGGTCTCCTGCTGATCATACTACAATACTTAATTTGGAGTAATATGCTTTTTTTTAGAATTTGTATTAAGAAAATTATTCAATAGATTCAATACTTTACAGTGTTGTCTCCCCCAAATTACTTCACACATTAATGGTCTCCTGCTGAGCATACTATGCATAGCATACTATACTACTACAACACTCAATTTTGAGGCATATGCTTTTTCATAATTTTGCTGAATTTTTATTAGGAAAATTACTCAATAGATTCAACACTATGCAGTGTATGTCCCCAAAATCACTTCACACATTAATGGTCTCCTGCTGATCATACTACAACACTAATTTCAAACATCAAGAGACCATAATTGCTAAGTGAAACCACCTAGCTCTTAAAGATTTAATTATTTTTTTCAATCCTTTTTAAGCACAATCTTTTTTTTTTTTAAATGATATTTTTAGGGCATTTTGCCTTTAATGGACAGGACAGGTAAGTTCTGAAAGGGGGAGAGAGAGAGGAAGTGACATGCAGCAAAGGGCCACAGGCTGCAGTCGAACCCGGGCCGCTGTGGCAACAGCCTTGTACATGGGGCGCCTGCTCTACCACCAAGCCACCGACGTCCCTTTAAGCAGAATCTTTTTTACTGCAACCACTGGAGAAAGTGTTTTTCTTCAACCCATTACATTTTCTCATTTAGAAACTTTATCCAGTGGTCAGTAGTTGAAAACCGGGGTTCAGTCAGAGCAATTTATTTTAGTCCCAAAATAAACATAGCATAATACTGTAGAAGTCATGTATGATGCTCCATTTGCTTGCCTAATATTTCTGTTGTTGTTTTTTGACATTGTTAAAGCATATTGTGATTTGGTCAAAGTGGTGAAACTGTGGATTTGTCGTGAATAAAATTATACTAAGAGAAGAGCCATCAAAACAAGTTCACTCAGTTAATCCTTAGCAAACTTATACAGAACAAATTCACACAGCCAAAAAATAATAGTCACTCAGCAGTGTTCTTGAGACATGAATTGAGACTCTGAAACAAGATTTTGACCAGGTTTAACACAATAAAATTACATCAGAAGAAAAAAACACTTCTTGAATATCTATACCACATATAAAACTGTACATTATTGATGAATAAATCCCCACAATCCTGATTTTGACATACATTAAAAAGAAAAATAGATTTACTGCTTTTATCTTTCAGGAATAAATATTTGCAGTCTGTATTCATTTTTTTTCTAATGAACTATAGACCATACACAGATGTTTATTTCAGTTGCACAAATTTTGCAACAAGTTTGACTTATGCCTGTCTGAAAGCAGCCATGGCTGGAGTAATGGGAATCTTGTATCTTTAAACATTTTCAATCCTTACATTCTCTAAACCCTCCAATCTATTTTAAGACTTTGCCAAACTCCCCCAAATTATGGAGAAGCATATTTCTCCAAACTAAGTGCTGTAGTATAATCTACATGAAACAATTATTATTTGTGAAGTGATTTTGGAGAGGCTACACTGCATGGTATTAAAATTATTGAATAATTTCCCTCCCCAAAAAACAGCAAAATGATGACAAGGTGGGTGTTGTAGTATGATCAGCAGGATAGGCTTAATGTATGAAGTGATTTTGGGTAGACTACACTGCATTGTATTGAAACTACTGAATAATTTTCCTAATAAAAATTCAGCAAAATTATGAAAAAGCATATTCCTCAAAATTGAGTGTTGTATGTTCAGCAGGAGACCATTAATGCGTGAAGTAATTTGGGGTAGACTACACTACAAACTATTAAATCTATTGAATAATTTTTCTAATAAAAATTCTGCAAAATCATAAAGAAGCATATGCCTCCAAACTGAGTGTCGTAGTATGATCAGCAGGAGACCATTAATGTGTCAAGTGATTTTGGGGACACTTCACTACATAGTATTGAAAGTATTGAATAATTTACTCCAGAACAATTCAGCCAATTTATTAAAAAGCATATTCCTCCAAATTAAGTGTTGTAGTATGATTAGCATGAGATCATTAATGTCGGAGGTGATTTTGGGGGAGACTTTGTTGCACTTTGTATACAGCCCCTGCGCACTCGTTTCACACTTGGCTGTGCATAGTCATCAATTTTACTGGCCGAGCTCAAAAGACAGCTTGTTCTGATGAAATTTACGTTGTAGCTTGTTGTCTACTTTACCAAGGTAAGACAGTAGTGTCGTATGTGCTTCAACACTATTTCGTTTAAGAGTTATTAACCCGCAAATTTGGAATCTATGAATATATGTCCAACTTTACCAAACTCCAGAGATAGCATTAGCCGCTGACGGCAAAGCTAATGCTAAACCCACTCCGCCGAAAAATCTACACCGACCACACTTAACTTGACAAAACTACCATCCAACTCTGAGAGAGTGAAGAAAATAACACAGTCCATCACCTACTTCATGTGCAAAGATCTGGGTCCATCCAGCATTGTTGAAAACAAAGGCTTTTGTTACATGCTAAAAAACACTGGAACCCAGGTACGTGATTCCATCCCCACATTTTTTCACCGACACAGCCGTATTCAAACTCTACAGAGAAGTGAAGCATAAAGTTGAGGAATCTTTGAGTACCGCAGGAAGGGTGGCATTGACTCACAACGCCTGGACAGTGGTCACCAGTCCACTGGTCAGTGGATTTATATGTGACAATAACAGCACATTATCTCGCATAGGACTGGCGACTGCTGTCTCATGTTCTCCAAACTAGAGCAGTACACGAGTCACACCAGAGCAAACATTGCAGACCTCCTGCAAAATGCAACACAAGAATGGGGGATTGTGGTTATAACAGACAACACTTCTAACATGGGTACTGCCATTCAATTAGCAGGATACCTGCATGTGAAGTGTTTGCTCACGCGCTTGATCTGGTCTCACAGAGGGTATTGGAACTGCCAACAGTTCAGTTTGTCAGGTATATGCAGCATTTCTGACAGGGTTTTGTGACAGCGTTGGTCAGTCTATATGCTTTGTACCACATTTTGCCCCAATAAAAATGATTAAAATCAGATGAACAGACTGAAAACTTTGTCTTATGAGGTAAAATTGATGTTGACAAAGTTTTCCTTTAAGGAAATAATTTGCAGTTGGAACTAGGGTTGTCATGAGAACCGATACTTCGGTACCATGTCCATGCCAACACGCAAAAAATACGTCGGTACCTGTTTTTTTTCGGTACCGTAAGTACCGGATACAACTTTGCCCTCAGCGGGCAGTGCCAATTCCTGTCGGAGATGACGGGGGCAGTATACGCTCATCAGTCGGTGCAGAGGACAAGCGCCTGTTCTCCATCATCTTTGCTAGAACCACTTTTACAAGTGCTGCTGGAGTCACAACACCTTGGCCTGTCGAAAAGTCAGGTAGTAGGAGTCGTGTGGAGAGGGTTAAAGCCTGAGTTATACCTTCGCCGCAAAGACAGGGAGCAGTAGAGAAAAAATACTACAGGAAGTAGCAGAAGCAGGCAAAAAACAGTAGAAGTAGAAGCAAGTGGAAAACAAGAGGTGTGCAATTGCGTCATTTGTGGCGCGTTTTCATTTTGGCGAGCATGTTGACATGTTAGAACATTCACACCGCATCCGTTCAACGTGCTGCTCGAGTCGCGCTGCTTTCACGAGCAAGCTCGAAAATAGAAGGGATGCCGATTTTTTGCGTGAGTCACGAGCGAATGGTCGCGGTATTCAACAAGAAATACGAGTTTGCGTGTGTTGGGACCTCTCTCGGCCACCATAGACATCTCCCCCTTAACCAACCGAGACCTGACAGGCACGTTTTATGTACTTACCCATTTGTAGTGCTAAATATTAATTCTCCAAGTGTTGGAATAATCACTGGCACTCGAAACCCGTCTACCCTGGGCTTTGGGTCCAAACTCACGTCTTCTTTTTTGGGGCTTATTGGAGATTTGCAAACACGGTGCACTACTGCCACCAACTGTTCGTGTGTGGTTTGTATTTTGACGGGACAGCAATGGCTGCTGCACAACACATCTTTTCGGTTTTGGTGTGAATACACATGTGCTGCCGCAACACTTGTGAATCGCTTGCGGTGTAAATGAGGCCTTAGAGTTAAAGTTAAAGTTTGAAACAGTTTTAATAAAGTAGTGAATTTAGAAATACATGAGTTCTGTTTTTTTATTTTTATCGTGGTATCGAATGAGTATCGAGAATCAAAATTCACTGGTATTGGTATCGACTACTGAAATTCTGGTATCGTGACAAGCCCAGTTGGAACAAAAAGGTAATAAATCGCAATATATTTTATTGCAATACTCAGCATACCACTATAATATTGTATTGTGATCTAAGTATCATGATAATATCGTTTCGTGGGTCATGTGGCGGTACCCACCCCTAGTATTTTCCTGCTGTCAGTTGTAGCAGCTGAGGTGTTTCAGACCAGGGGCCGGTTGCACCAACAGGGCTTACGCCTGGTCTTAAGCTAAGTCGGTCATAACTTGGTGGTCTTAGTCCAACCTAATAGTTACGCCGGTTACACCATCTAGGCTTAAACCTTCTTCTCACTAAGACCGCGCGTAAATCTTACGCCTAGTCAAGAACAGGTGCAAGGTCTCTGCGCTCTAGAGCACATGAGCGCAGCTTGATAATAGCATGTCTCATCCACTGTCTGTACAATGAGCAGGCATTTAGACGGGAGAGAGTGATTAGGGACACAAGCAATCCACTGGACGTAAATAATGACTGGGCTGAACAAAGGGCTGATTGAGAGGTTTCGATTCGGTAGGAGAGATCTGTTTGAACTTAATGAAGAGCTGTCACCGGATTTACAGTTTGTGTTGGGCCGCAACGCAGCACTACCACCAGCCTTACAGTTGCTGATTGCACTCTGTTTCTATGGAAACGGAGCCTTCCAAAATACAGTCCTTCCAAATAGAGTGTCCACAAATCTACTGCCTGTCGGGCCATCCGCAGCTCGATTTTCTAATTCCATTGTTACCCTTTCTTTTTCATTGATCCTCCATGTTTTCTTCAAATTTTAAACTGTAAATAAACTGTCAACACAGATCAGGCGTACGCCCTGTTGGTGCAACCGGCGTAAGTCCACTCCTTAAGACTGGTCTTCACAAAGACCGTCTTAGGAGTTACGACCGGGCGTAGTAAAGACCAGTTGATGCAACCGGCCCCAGAGGTTTAAGGACGTGTTTTTCGCAGTGGAAAGGGTTTTAGTTCTACTACCTGCAGCAATGGTGTTCTTGTCATCTTTTCTCCCAGCAGAATCAAAGTAATGAGAATATTTTCAGCCGCTAAGGGAAGTGTTTCCATCTTTAAAACTAGCTTGCTGCTTTGTGATGTGCCTGTGCAGCACGACGATTATGAAATGAGTCTGCTGATGTGACTGTTATGTTTCATGTCAGTAGTAATGTGATAATAAAAGTAACGTTGTAACAAGTTGTTTGGTTTTGGGATAACTGGAATAATATTAATGAAATTGTATTAGTAATTACACTACTTACACCACTTGTTACTAGTAATGCGTAACTACCCAACACTGGTGACCACTAAGCTGTGTGCACAGTGTGTATATGTTACCCTGGCTGAGGGGTCAGCTCTGCAGTCACCAGCACTGCTTTATCCTCCTCCACCACAGAGGGGAGGTCCTCACCCACTGCTTCTGGTATGGTGACGATCACAACCTCACTCATTTCCTGCATGCTGACCTCTGATGAAGCCATGGAGGACAGACTGAGCTGAGCAACAAATAGCATGACAGCAGAGAGGGAAAACCATTGTTATTAATATAATTTTTCATATTTAAAAAGGCTGAATGATTACAAGAACAGGGTTTACATGATAACATTAAGTTTCCGAAACTGGCTACAACATTTTCAAACCACGAGGCAAATTAAATAGACTCAGGAGGGCAACAGGCAAGAATGTGCAACACATGTGAAATACAGAATCGGAGACACTAAAGACTGTACTATTTAGACTTTAATAATGGGTAATACGAGCTTTGGGTAATGACAAGGTTATTAAACTTCAACCATACCCAGTGTTTACACTAATACAATGCCTTGCCAAACTATTCAACCCCTCTTGGAATTTTTTTTTACTTTGTTGCATTACAACCTGTAATCTAAATAGATTTTTATATTTGGATTGTTTTTTTAATGGACCTAAACAAAAAGTCAAAGTTGGTGAAGTGAATTGAAAATAATAATCACTTTTGAAAAAGTTTTGAAAAATAAAAACTGAAAAATGGTGCATGCCTATGTATTTACCCCTTTTGCTATGATGACCCTAAATAAAACCTAGTGTTACCGGTTAGCTTGAAAAGTCACATAATTAGTCAAATAAAATCCACCTGTGAGCAAGTGTCACATGAACTCAGTGTATATCAGCCTGTTCTAAAAGGCCCCAGAATCTGCAGCACCAATAAGCAAGCGGCACCATGAAGACCAGGGAGCTGTCCAAACAGATCAGGTTTTGGAGAAGTACAAATCAGTGGTAGGTTCTAAAAAATACCTGAAACTTTAAATACCCCACTGAGCCCAACTATATCCATTATAAACATAATTAAAAAAAAGAATATGGCACCACAACAAACAGACGAGAAGGGCATTAATCAGAGAGACAACAAGGAGGCCAAAGACAACCCTGAAGGAGTTGGAAATCTCCACAGCAGAGACTGGAGTACCTGTACAAATTACTTTGTACAGGTACTGAGAAAAATGTCCCCTGGGACTGTTATACTATTATATATGATCTCATTAGATGATTCTGACTCATGCATTAATGTAAAAGCAGGATTTTACTGTTGGAGTTAGTTGAGGTGGAGCTCATTTTGAACTATTAACTAATGACTATTTTCATTATGGAATAATCTGCTGATTATTTTTCTCCATTAATCGATGGATTGTTTGGTTTGTCAAAATAGTTAAAATAGTAACAAATATTGTCACAATGACACAGAGTCCGAAGTGACACCTTCATTTGTGAAGTTGGAACCATAAAATGTTTTTGCATTACAAACGACTCAGATCATTATCAAAATAGTAGCAAAATTATAACTGACTCATAGTTCCAGCTGCACTTGTACATTTTATATGTTTTGAATGCAAATCTATAATTTGTAAAGTAACCACTAGCTAAAGCTGTCAGATAAATGCAGTGGAGTAGAGGTAGATGGAGGCATAAGAAGAAAAGACTCAAATTTGTGCTTACAGTTACATTCCACCACCGGCTGCATCTTATGTTATATTACCTCCATGAGTTTGTGAGTATGACTTGACTTGTGACTTGCTTGACCTTACCGATGACTTGCTTGACTTGTAGCAAGGACTCGTTTTGACTTCCTTGATTTTCACCACAGTGACTTGGGACTTGCTTGAGACTTGAAGGATATAACCTGAGACTTGCTTATGACTTGCACGTGTGTGACGTACTCCCACCTCTGCTTTATAGCAAGGGGGTGAATACATACACACTCACCATTTTTCAGTTCACTTATTTTTCAGATTTTTATAAACCAAGGTTGTTGCTTTTTCATTTGACTTATCCAGTTTTGACTAGTTTCTATTGGTCTGTTACAGAAATAAATCTAAATAATAAAAGATTTAAATTACAAGATATAATACAACAAAATTGGATAAACGCCGAAATGAAGTGACTAAATTAGCAAACGGCTGCATCAGAGAGAGACGACACGGTGAATCTCCATCATTGTTGATGGACACTGCGCATCCTCGGTCCTAGTTAACGTTACCTTGTTCAACAATCACAGTATCGTTAAAGAAAACGTGCAATCAGTCTTGTGTGAGTAGCATGTATGCCGTTAGGCTACCTGAGAGTATACCGTTACTCTACTAGTGAATATCTTGTGATGGCCTCAAGGCTGTAACGTTACTTCACGACCAATTTAAACGTGTAACGTTAAGAGTTTTTAATGCAATTTGGTGTGCTAAGTTAGCTGAGACTGTGCGGGACCGCATGAGCCATAGGAATAAGGCAGTTAAGATATGCATAAGCCTTACCTGTTGGTCCTAATTTAAAACGTCTTCAGTTGATTAGTGCTGCCTCGTCTTGTGGATAAAGGTGAGGGCTCTGACTGTTAGCCTCGCAGACGAGCTAGCTAACAGGAGAGTTTCGCTCATAGATCCACTGAGCTAACAGGTGTCGCCTTCATATCTCAAACACAACAGAGCTTCTTCAGCAGTTTGGGGGCTAACGTTACTCATTTAATGTCAGTTTCACACGATAAAATGTTCTTTCCCCCTATCATTCCTTCCTTTTTGTGTTCATTTGTGGATCTTCTTCTTCTTTAGTATTACTGGCGAGCTACAGACAGACGTTAAAGGAGGTATGGCGCCACCTACTGTACCGGAGTCTATAATTTATGGGAATGGTGATCTCTGCTCTCAGACCTTGCGTCAGATGGTAGATGGCTGATAACAAGGCGGTCGTTGCTTGCCACATAACCATCCTGCACCAGTTTTGAAATCTGATCATTGTATGAGATGGCTCTGTCTGCATCCTTTGATGATCGAAATTTAGTGTTGTGGAGTTGTGGCATCACTGCAGACTGAGGAATGTTCAGGAGAGTGGTCCGAAAGCATCACCCCTCTCCTAGAAGGTCTAGAAGGGGAGTGGTATAGCAATTAACACCATTGACTTTAACTCTTGTTGTGCCCCCCTGCTTAGTGGTCCTGTTTCAGTGATAACTACCTTCTTACTGCATACAGTTAGTGTCAAGTCTTTCAACATGATAGCGCAGTTCATCAGCAGGGGAACTGAAAGATGTCAAGAGGCACTGGCCTGGGACTGGGAAATTCTGACACTGGAAATCTCTGATGCGGCCTTGAAGTGTCCATCTTAGACGGGTTTTGACAACTGCAGGTGATCCAGAAGGACCCAATCTGATGCAATGAGAGTGATGAAGTGGGTGTGATCTGAGCCTATGAGCAGCAGTGGTGAAGCTTTGTTCATGGATGGTAATGGAATTTTTTGTAGATGCTTGTATTTTCTTTGGAGGGATAGCACAAGATAAGTGTGGTCTGAAAGCATCACCCCCTCATCTCCTACCATGACTCCGATCTCGTCAGTCAACAATAATGGCGCCATACAGATATTATCTGATAATTTCTGGAAACACTTAAGCTAATCCTACCTTCCATCACGTTAAACTGTGGCACACATGGCAGAGGGACAAACTCGATCTACAGTTAAACTCCACTGTGATGACTGTTGACTCCCAACTACCAAGAGCCTGTTGGCCTGAAGGAAAGGTGACTCACCTCCTTCAAAGCAAAGATGGCCACATCAGGACAGCTGAAGTTGTTGTCAAAGACAAGTCCTATCTCAGACCTGTAACTCATCTGATTCTACTTCCTGCCCTCCCTGAAAACACAGTCTCTGTGGTAAAGATTTTTCTTTTTCTTTATTTTGACACTTTTCCTCACTTACCTCCCTTCCTTTACCTCATTTCCTTTTCCTGATTGGTTCCTTTCACATGTTCACTCATTAACCTGACTGAGTTCACCAGGGCCCTATTTCAGAGAGCAGGATTAGTGAAAACTCTGAGTATGTTCAGCCTGAGATGAGGAAAAGTCTGACTTTTCTGTTTCACAAAGCCAGTTCAGAGTAACCCTGAGTCAGTAACAATGGCAATATACTCCATGAAGCAAACCTGCTGAGTGGCAGGTTTGCTTCATCTAAGCCTGAGGTTGATCGCCTGCTGAGCGTGTAGCAGGAAGGAGAGAAATGGCGTGTCCTCTTGTGAATTAAGTCATGGATGTTGAGGCACAATTTATTCAGGGGCTGTTGGTCATTAGACCCTGTTTGGATGTCTTATAATTCCCAGAGGAGTGTCTATGAAAGCTACAATTTCACCTCACACTCCATCATTTATCTTAACAATCTGTTCCACACACATAGATCAAATATTACACATCGTGGATTTGCATTATCATCGGAGCAAATTTTATGCATTGCCCTTTGATTCTTCAGCAGCAACAGTTTTAAACATAACATCAGAAACACTGAACACATCAGTGAGGCAATGATTTGTCGGCTGTCAGAAAAGTCTCTGGCTCTGAAAAGACTTTTGCCTGTTTTTGTGGTTTTCCCTGGGCATAAATCAGAATGGATCATCAAAGAGGAATTCCACAGAACTAAATGAACAGAATGTAATAAACAACAAAAAGCATTAAGCATGAAAAGCAGTCTTACACACACACACACACACACACACACACACACACATATATATATATATATATATATATATATATATATATATACATACATACATACATACATACATACATATATGTATGTATGGATAAAGATAAGGGAAAGGAAATACGTGCATATTTCCTCCTACTCCTTTTTGAGCATGTAAGACTAAATTTTTGTTGTTTATTAAATCTGTTCATTTAGTTTCCGTTCACTTTCTGTTATTGTTATTTGTCTCTATCTTTTTTGTTGTCTGCTTATCATAAATATCAATCGATCAGTTCAGACAGACAGAAAGAAAGAAAAGTGCTGCCTGGCAGACCACTCTCAGGGAAAATCTGCACAGTTTGGTCAGCCACGAAGAAGAAGCAGACATGCGCACCAGTGCGCACCGCTGTGGGTATGTGAGTATAGCGCTCGACTGGTTATAGTTAAACTCAAACACAGTTATTGTAGTGGTGCCTGAGAGGTAGTTTGTTGTCATACGGAAAAATGGCCAACTCTGCCTGGTCAGAAAAAATACTCCAACTCCTCCGCCGAATGAATAACTTTTATTTACCAGGTATAACAGTGACACTGAGTGAAAATACAACATGCGGTCGACCGAATGAAAGGTTGTCTTTTAAAATAACTACTTTAAACCTGTTCCCACAGGCTCCTGTCGTGCTAACTGCTTTAGGTTTGAGATAAACGAAGCACAGGTGGGCTGGATTCCTCCCCATGTAGCTTCACTGTTGACACGGTATCCAGAGGTGTTCAGCCCGCCACACGGTGGCGCTGTGTCACTGAATCCCTGCCTGGACTCATACGACATGCGGTCTGAGGCTGTGGACGCTGTCCTGCAAAGACTGAGACAACACAGCTCCCTAACCTGCCTTAAAGGATGGAGAGATGAGGTGAGACAGGAGACACACACACACCTCTTAGTTATAGCTCGAATGCATGGATTTTGGTAAGATGAGACTCAATATCATCATCATGGTTTTTTTTTTTAGGCCAACCAAGTTTAAGGTTCAGTGTGATAGATTTTGGGGGATTTAGTGGCATAGAGAAGTGAGGATTGCAGATTGCATACCAGGAGCTCATGGGTGCAGATCCCAGGGGGGACGGGGGGGATATGTCCCCCCCAAATTCTGAAAAACACAAATTGTCCCCCCAATTCTAAATAGCTTAAATGATTGAAATTGAACAAATGTATACAGTAGTCCTATATACTGGGAGAAAGGGAAGATGATGAGGGGAAATGGGAATCCGTGAGAGGCGAGAGATGAGAACATGAGTGGACATAACATGCCTGAGACCCTGAAACTAGAAGTAGCATTAACTAACAGCGAAGCAGTGAAAAGGAGGGTGATGGCTGGTTCCATGTACTACTGGCTGTTTAAGAGAAATAAACAGTAAAGGTAAGCATATGATTTTCTTTGTAGTGCGTTTTGAATGACTTGGTGATGGTGATGAGCCTCTATGAAATCGTGAAATATGCTGGCAATCTCAAGCGCTCTATGGGCATGATTTGCACGCGTGCAATTAAAAAAAAGTCACAACTGATTGTGCCCCCCCCCCAAACTTGTCATCAGATCTGCACCCATGCAGGAGCTGAATTATCAGCAGAGGTCTCTTCCTCTCCAAAACAAACAAACCAGGGCTTTAAACTGGTAAAACACTGAATAAAGCAGTTGAACTTTATAAATCAGTGTTTCTCTGACACTGTTAGGCATGCCAGAGATGGGAGGCTATCCAACCACATGCTAGTCTTTGCTCACCTTTTTACTGATCCAGATGTTCAGGAGGTTTTTACTGGGATCTGAATTATCAGCAGAGGTCCCCTCCTCTCCAAAACAAATAGATCCTGTGATTTAAAACAGTAAAAACACTGAACAAAGCAGTTTCATAGTACAAATCAGTGGTTTTCTGATGCTGCTCATTGCAGAGAGGCCTCTAACTATGGTGGCCAGTCTGGAATCGTGAATGACCCTGTCTAGCGCTTGCGTTTGCTTTGTCCGTTCTGGACTACTGGTGCAACATGGCTATCTCCATAGATGAAGACCCCCTCCTTTTATAGATATAAAGAGCTCAATCTAAGGTAACAAAACATAACGATTTTTATTTTGAGGTGATTATACACTATGAAAATATACTATTATATTCCATTACTGCCCATATGTCCCCCTAAATCCTACACACTGAACCTAAACATCGACCCGGTTCCTTTGACAAAAACTAAATGGGAGTTTTCCATTGGATTATGTATTATTGCAACAACAACAAAAATCAGCTCTGTTGCAAACTTAATAATTACATGTTTTGTTCAGTAAGATAATCTTCACAAATGAACAATACTTGTATGATTGAATATGATTTTTTTTTTTTTTTTTTTTTTTTTCCCCAAGATGAGACTGTAAAGCGGTGTTCACCATGACGATGTTCTGTAGTCTCATTTAGCCACTTGTTCGCTACAGCCTTTTTTAAGACTTCAAAAAAAGCTTCAAAATTGGGGCAGGTATGTAGCCTGCAAAAGACCTAATAGTTCTTAGCAGTTCCTCTGGAGAAAGCTCAACATGTTTGCCTTCTCAGGCAGAAGTCGGAACCTCTCCTGGCTTATAGTGTTCCCTGCAGTTGAAAAAACCCTCTCGCTAGGGGTGGAGGAGGCTTGAGCACAGAGGTAACTTTGCAATTTTTGTGAGGAGGGGCAGAGTTGCTCTCCTCTCCCACCACCATATCACAGGCTTTTCAGCCATGAGGGTGGAAGGTAGGCCTTTGTAGAGCTCGACCTCCAAATCAACACGCTCACTGAGGGACAAGGTGTTCTGTTGGATGATCAACCTCAGCTCCCTGTCTTCCTCTGAGAACAGCTCCTCCAAGGCACTTCTCTTTGTATTGTACAATGATGAAGTGTTTGGCTCCTCTGTTACTTCTCTTCTATTTCATTCAAACTCCTCTTGTTGCTGCTGTTGTGTGTCCATCTGTTCTGGCCCCCCTGACAGCGCTGGTGTTGCTCCATTACAACAAAAGCCCCTTTTCCACCAACATTTCCAGGAAATTTTATTACCAGGAATTTGTTTACCTGGGTAAAAGAATTCCTGGTAATCTGTTTGGTTTGCGTTTCTACCTCACCTCAAGTTCCGGAAACTTTATATAGATTAGCGTGATGACGTAGATGATTCGGCGTGTGCCCTTTATTTCGCTCCGCCAGCTTGGCTGGTTACATGCTGGTGTAGAGAGTAGGGGCTGTTTGTCTCGTAAGACTTAAGTCTTTTAAGATAAGTGTCAAACTAAGTTAGTCTACACACAGACAGCTGTCATTTGAGCTTATTAGTAACAATTCACTATCAGCTGAACTAGCGTGCTGTCCTAGCGTGCTGTCCTCGTGTAAGACGTAACATTAGTGACGGTGGATGAGAGACTGTGGACGGAGCATATTGAATATCGCTGTCTACATGTTTACATGTTCATGCTTGCTGAACACATGTATTGATAAAGTATTGGCTTCCAACTCGCTAAGGTTTAATGTCACTTACAACAACAACTGCGGTCAACTCAAGCCATTTTCAAGTTATCTTCACTTCGTTTCCATCATGGCCGCTCGGCCGTTCACCGGTTACCGTGTCGCATTGGTGTGTGTGTGTAGATGTGTGTAGAGGAGATCAGTGTCGGCACAAAAGAACCGATTACATTAGCGCTTATCAATACTAAGATCTTTAATAATTTAGTACCGGGTTTTGCTACCCATCTTAATCAAAACAGAAACGAAGTGAAGCTTGTAGAAATGAAATAAAGCTTGCGGCGGCTGCCCGTACCAGGAAGTGCGGAACGCTGCGTGTGTGTGCTCCACTGATCAGTGTTTTTCGGCAAACAGCCCCGCCCCTCAAGAATTCTGGGTAATCTGAAAAGTCCTACCTCCCTACTACGTACTTTTTCCAGGGATATGTGGGGTTGAGGGAAAGTTTTTTTACCCGGGTAATTTCGGTGGAAACGCACGGAGGCTTTTCAAAATTCCGGGTAATTGATAAAAGTTCTTGCGATGGAAAAGGGGCTAAAGATGTTGATACACTTTCAGAACTTCTAACTGATGAAGTTTCTTGTTAGGTAGTAATCTTTTAGTTTTATTTCAAAATTTGTCATGTTCTTCTGTTGAGTGATATAATTTGGGGGTGAGTTCCATTCTTTCATTGCTCTGTATATTACCGTCCGTTGCCCAACTGTATTAAATTTAGGTAAGGTAAAACAACTGCAGCTGCTTGTCTTGTTGCATAATTATGCATTCCAGCACTAAAAGACAATTTTTCATGACAGATCATAGCCTCTTGGTTGTGATGACATTTCTCATAAAAAAACATCAACGAGTATTTTAATAAAAAATAAATCCAACCACAAAAGGTTTTCATGCATTTTGTTCACATTTGTTCTTCAACCACAAGCTAGAGCACCATGTGCTACTTTGTTCTGAACTATTTGCAGTTTTCTTATATTTCCTTGTGAAGCATTGGACCAAACAATCGAACAATAATCTAAATATGATAAAACCAAAACTTGAATCACTTGTAACTCTTAATCCACAATAATGCAGAAGCAGAAAATCTATAGTGTTTTAATTTCTTCAACAACAAATCAATCAATCAATCAATCAATCAATTTTATTTATAAAGCCCAATATCACAAATCACAGTTTGCCTCACAGGGCTTTACTGCATACGACATCCCTCTGTCCTTATGACCCTCACAGCGGATAAGGAAAAACTCCCCAAAAAAACCCTTTAACGGGGAAAAAAAATGGTAGAAACCTCAGGAAGAGCAACTGGGGAGGGATCCCTCTTCCAGGACGGACAGACGTGCAATAGATGTCGTACAGAAATCATGATCTAAAATATCAAAAGCAGCTGAAAAATCTAAAAACACTGTTCCTATTATTTTCCTCTTTCTGTTGCCTTATACCAGTTATCTATCATTTGCGTTAGAACAGTGGCAGTCGAGTATTTTTCCCTATATGCATGCTGAAAATTATTGTTTTAAAAATAAGACTGAATCTGTTCATACATATATTTCTCCATTATTTTACTTAAAATAGGTAATAAACTTATTGGTCAAAGGATGTCATTACAGTGTTCCCAAATTAATTCCAAAAATTATTTCTGAATATAATTTATAAATATTTTAAGTGACACAAAACACACCCAGTGACGGCAGATAAAATACCTGAATTCATTTGACTGAATGACTGAAATATCTATTATTTTTTGGTGCTCCAGTCATGTGATAAGTCGTCTTCCAGGCTGTGTCTCTCCCGCAGCGATTCTGCTAGTCATAACGTGACAGTAAGCTAGTTGTGACGTAAATGTAAAAATATGGACATAAGGAGGTTTTTAAAACATCCTGTTCCAAAGGACACAGACAGACAATAATCAAAATCTAACACTGTAACAACAAACACCCACAATGATGGGCCAACAGAGACAGCAGCAAGCTCGCAGCCAACTTCGAGCAGCTCTGGAGCAGCTCCAGCAAACGTCCACTCTACTGAAGAGCTAGTGGGTAACACAGATGATCTAGGAGAAAAACAAGCTTCTTCCAAGCAGCCTGCTTTGTCCGAATCCCCCTCTAAAATTTTTGGGAAAGTAAAGCAATTGTTTTCCATCAACTGCTATAAGAATCACCCTTGGCTTGAGTATTCAGTTAGAAAGGATGCAGTTTTCTGCTGTGCATGTCACCATTTCCAAACTGATAGCAGCACAGAGGATGCCTTCAGGAAGGTTGACTGGAAAAAAACTGAGCAACAAACTAGAAAAACATGCAAAATCACAGGCCCATCTGAACTGCATGATTAAATGGGATAACTTTAAAGCCAGTACATCCAGGAGTGGATCGATTGCAGCTAAACTGTCTGAGAGCCATAAAGCTACAGTGGAAAGGAACAGAATCAGTATCTGGGCAAAGTCATGGATGTTGTGAGGCTACTGTCCAAACTTGGATTGCCTTTTCGTTGACACTGTGAGGGAGAAGGGTCAGAAGCTTGTGTCAATTTTTTTTAAGTTTGCAGTTTTTTGTCCAAATATGACTCTGATTTTCAAACCATGCAGTCAAATTACTTCAATGCCACAAGCCTCGGTTTCCAGAATGAAATAATTGACATTTGTGCAAAGATCCTACATGCCGTAACAGTGGAAAAAGTACAAGACATGGGATTTTTCTCGATTACCGCAGAAGCTCAGTGCTCCAAAACCCAGCAGCTGTCACTGTGCTTGAGATATGCCGAGCAACTTGAAATCAAGGAGTGTTTTTTGTGTTTAATTATTTGCTCTGCATCCCACAACGTGAAAGCGCACTTCGTGTCCAAAAGGCAGGCTGACTCTTGGAGCGATGTATGGAAGTCAGTTCAACAGTTCTGCCTTGACAACAACATTGTGCTTGAAGAAAATACTGCCTGTCAGACTGGTGTTCCCTGTGCACCCAAAAGAAAACGTGTTTCAAATCCACCCCCCTTCTTTGACGCTTTCTTGATTACCAGCACTTGGGGGCAAACAGGGAAACAGCCGGCAAGGAGATTCCAGAGTCTCCAGGCTATCAGCAGAAACTGTATCTCCCTGTGCTTGATACTCTTATTAACAAGCTGGAAAGAAGATTCTCCGGAGAAGCATTCGAACCGGCACAAGCGTGTGCTGCAGTTTTTGCATGCAATAAAGATGGAATAAAACCTCTAACAGAGAAGTATAGTCGAAGTCGAAATAGAGCTTGACTAAGCTTCTACTGCAGAGCCAATTTCCTTGGAACATCTGCAAAAAAAAAACCTTGAAAAACAGAGCTATCCAAATCTATACAAATTGCTCCAGCTAATGCTGACTTTGCCCATTGGATCTGCTACTTTGGAGAGAAGTTTTTCAGCTATGCAGAGAATTCAGAACTGGTTGCGATCAACTGGGGGGGGCAACAAGATTTCCGTCCCTTGCACTACTTCACATCGAGAGCAACATCACCTGAGACCATAGTGGACGTATACGCAGGGCACAAACAAAGATGTTTACTTCTCCACTAGGACACTTTGCAATGTAAGTTAAAATCTGCTTTGCAATTTAATGTCCGTGGTATTTATTTAGCATTTATGAGTGTTAATGCACATTTGTATGTAAAATTGTTATGCTTCACCCAGTGTGGTAGGGTCAGATCTCGAAACTGTCTAGGCCTATAGTCATCCCAACCCCCCCCCACCCCAATAATTCCATCTGGTCTTGACATTCAGTATGAGCAAGTGTTGTGGAAGGCCTGAAACAAAAAAAACAACAACACAAATTTAATTGCCACACTTAAATATTGAATTAAATTGATTAAATTTGGGAATTACAAAATAATATTTTAATTGGCTTCTTACCAGGGAGCTGTTGCTTTAACTTCAAGACTGTTTTGGACATTGCCCTGGTGTGGAGCACCTTTTGTTTTAAACTGCCCTGGCTGGTGTAGTGCACTGTAATAGTGAGATTGTGGTCCTGACCCATCTGCTGGTCCACCCATCTGTTGTGATGGCCAGCTTTGGCATATCCTTAAGCTCACTGATCACATGGGCCTTTTCTTTTACCAGGTAGGAATTTAAGTGTCACTGAGGTCATTTCTTGAGGGAGGGGTATATTTGGGGTTGAGGGCCTTGCACATCTCCCTACAGTAAAAAAAAAAAAAAAAAATCTTTTGTTGAATTATCCTTATTTGATTGTTGTGAGTTTTTTTGTACTATATAACTAATATAATTCTCTTACTAGATATATACTAACAAACTGTTACATAAAGCCCTTGGACTCAGCTGCAATCGTGAAGGGGTTTGGGGCTTGTCTTAGGCTTGGACCACCGTTAGTGGAGGGGGGAGTGGGTTCTTTCACTGTGTCTGCAGCTTAACAAAAAAGTTGCCAAATCGTAAAATAGGTGCATTCATATTCAAACTGACCGTATATCAGACATACATACATACATAACATTACCTGAGGTGGATGGCAAAACAGGAGATGAACAACGAGCTAGGCAGTCGAAAACGGTGCATTTCTCCATTTGTATATGATGTACTTTCGCTAGGTGTTTTGAGAGATTACTGGTGTTTCCACCCTTACATACAAAACAGCTGCTGCACTTGTGGCAGCGAGCAGTGTCGGCATCAACTCTCGACAAGTATAACACACTTGTTGCTCAGAAAAACTGTTGAGCTGTACATCTTTTCAAGATGGTGGCACCCTGTATGGCAGCGGCTACTCCAGCTCCCGATAGCAATATGCGATTTACATTAAATATGTTGTCGAAGTACTTTACTCGGACTACTGAACTCCGGCTTATCCAGCAATTTTTACAGCGATTTACTAGCCTGGTGAAACCATCCTGATCTAGGAATGATCTAGGAAGCGGGGCAGTCGAGCGGGTATCAGTGCCAGGCTAAAGAACCTACAGACCTGCACTTCCATCTGCTCTGCTATCCAATGTTTGTTCAGTGGAAAACAAAATGGATTATCTTAGTCTGGATTTAACTATGCAACGGAAGGTGAGAGACTGCAGCGCCATCATCCTCACAGAGACATAGCTTAATCCGAGCGGACAGGAGTCATGCTCTCAGCGGCAAATCTCGAGGTGGAGGTGTGTGCATTTACACAAACAATAATTGGTGTACAAATGCCGAAATTGTCTCAAGTCACTGTTCTAAGGATATAGAATTTCTGACATTAAAATCCCGACCATTCTACTTGCCAAGGGAATTCACAGCTATCAACAATACAGCTGTGTACATCCCCCCCCCCCCCCCACCCCCACCAGTGCAAACACAAAAGACACACTGTCCACACTGTATCAGTCTGTCAGCTCAATGCAAAATTCTAACCCTGACTCTGTCTACATAATCGCTGGTGACTTTAATCAAGCCAACCTGAAGACTGTACTTCCTCATTATTACCAACATGTGAACTTCGCTACCAGGGGAGAAAACACCCTCGACCGTGTCTACACAAACATCAAACAGGCATTCAGAGCTGTTCCCCATCCCCACTTTGGGAACTCAGACCATCTTTCTGTTATGCTAATTCCAGTTTACAGACCACTGTTAATCCGGAGCAAGCTGTCTGTGAAGCAGATCAGAGCATGGCCAGAGTGAGCTACCTCAGCTCTTCAGGACCGTGTTGACTGCACAGCCTGGACTGCTTTTAGAGAGGCTGCTACTACCAACCAGGATGTCAACTTGAGGGAATACGCTGAATCTGTGATGGGCTACATATCAAAGTGCATGGAAGATGTGACCGTCATCAAAAACATCACCATGAGAGCCAACCAAAAACACTGGTTCACCAGTGAGGTGCGTGCGCTCCTGAGAACATGTAACGCTGCTTTCAAGTCTGGGGACAAAGACACTCTCAGATCTGCCAGGGCCAACTTGAACCGGGACGCGAGAGCAGGCCTATGGACAGAAAATCCAATCCCACTTCACTGACACAAAGGACCCCAGGCGCCAGTGGCAAGGCATCCAGTCAATCACCGACTACAGGTCCCCACCCCCACCATGCGAGGACAACATTGACTTCCTCAACACAGCCAACATCTACTTCAGCCAGTTTGAGGAAAACACCAACAAAAGCCCAAGTAAACCTGGCTCAATAGTCATCAGCACTCCACTATGCAACTGGTTACTGGACTTCCTTACCAACAGACCACAAACAGTAAGAGTTGGCAAAAACTCTTCAGAGACCACCATCACGAACACTGAGGTCCCCCAGGGCTGTGTGCTGAGCCCTGTGTTGTTCATGCTGGTGACCCTCAACTATTGTGCCGAACACAACTTGAACCACACCATCAAGTTCGCAGATGACACAACAGTGGTGGGCCTCATCAGTGGTGATGACAACTCAGCCTACAGAGAGGAGGTACATCAACTCATCAACTGGTGCGACAACAATAATCTTCTACTGAATGTCAACAAAACAAAAGAAGTCACTGTGGACTTCAGGAAAAAACACATGCCACACACCCCACTCACCATCAGTGGCAGTGCTGTGGAGTCTGTGAAAAGCACCAAGTTCCTGGAGGTGCATATCACTGACAAACTGAATAAATCCAAATGTCAGCACTCACAAATATCATATATATCAGTCTTTTAATAACGCACAGCAGTATCACAAACGGACGCGTTTCAGCACTTGGCTTTCCTCAGTGCTGAAACACGTCCGTTTGTGATACTGCTGATAAAAGACTGATATATATAATATTTGTGAGGGCTGAGATTTGGATTTATTCTGTTTGTGAGTTTTGGGTTGGCACCCTGTGATTTTTCAAATGGTGAGTCAAGCACGTCAGTTCTTTTGTTTTGCATATCACTGACAACCTGACATGGAAGGGGGCACAGCAACACCTCCACTTCCTGCGCGGATGAGGAGAGCTGACCTTCCCCCGTCTGCCCACACCACTTTTTACAGAGGCGCCATTGAGAGCATCCTAACCAGCAGCCTTTCAGTTTGGTATGGCAATTGCACTGTTGCCAACCAGAAGGCCTTACAGACAGTGGTGAGGACAGCTGAGAAGATCACCAGAACAGCCCAACAATCCATCCAGAACTTATACCCATCCCACTGCTGGAGCCACTAATATGATCAAAGACCTTACACAGCACATGAACTGTTCACCCTCCTACCATCTGGCAAGCGCTACCGCAGCATGTAGTGCAAGACTGCCAGACTCAGCAACAGCTTTTTTCCACAGGCCATCAGACTACTCAACTCACTCAAGAAAATATCATGACATGTCACTCCTGTGCCACACACACCCACATCGACTGATTGGACTGTCATAAACCATTTAAACTCATGTCACTACTATGCACTTTATACTCACAACATAGTTCTATGCTGCTGTTCAGCACTTTGCACTTTACCTTTTATTACATGCCTCATCCCTGTTCACATCCCTGGCACATTGTACGTAACTTTTTTTAAGTGCAATACTTGAAAAATGCTGTGCAATACTATGTCTGTCAGTGTCTATCTACATGTCTATGTTTATGCAATAATGCCTTCTGTCTGTCTATGTTGTGTTTAGGTGAACTTTTTGCTGTCTGTGTGCACTACTTTTTATGTTAATTGTTTTTTACAAACCAGCACATTGGAGTGTGGAGAAACATAATTTTGTTCTACTGTGCCATTCCTTATTGTATGGTTTTGATTGACAATAAAGTTTACTTTGACTTTGACTTTGAACTTAGGAACGTTTTACTCTCCCCGCCATTGTCACTCTGAGCGTGGATATCTGTCTGAATGTATGAGACAGTAGTGATGTGTGAGTCATGAACGAATCGAAAACCCTGCTACCACAAGCTAACTGCAAAGAGGAGACCAGGCAACATGCCACGCAACTGTTATTCTAACTGCATTTGTGTAAATATATTAAGCTAATCGCTGTATTAGCCCTGTGGGAAAAGATACAACTCAGGTACTTTTGTCAGTTCAACTCTCCCTCGCCCTCCATGCCCTGAGCTGTATCACAGGCTCCACAGAAAATGAAGGAATCACTTTGCTCAGATGCGGCCTTTGCTACAAGTCCCCTCTTTCTGAACTCATTCACTGACACCGCCCCTGCTACCGCAAGCTAACTACAAAGAGGAGACCAGACAACATGTGACTATTGTGCAATTGTTAACTGCATTTGTGTAAATATATCAGTTTATTGTGTTAATCTCCCAGTGGGAGAAGCAACAGCTTTGGTCCTTATTTCAGCTCAACTCCCTGGTCTCCTCCCTGCCCTGCCCTGAGCTGAGCTGTATCACAGGCTGAGGCCACAGAAAACGATCCACTCACTCACTCACTCACTCACTCACTCACTCACTCACTCAGTAGCTCCAACTCCCAGCTCACCAGCAGCATGAAGCTCACTCACACTCTCCCTGCTCGGAGAGCTCCTCCCTTACCTGAGTAGTGTGCTCTCACTCTGGGTGACTGAGTCAAGTGATTCGAAAACCCGATTCACTTTAGTGAGTGACTCATACAAACTCAAGTCAGTAAAAGGAATCGAGTATCCCATCACTGTGAGACAGAGTGGCAGAGCTGGCTCCGGCCTGTTTAATACGGTACCCATTCCTTGTGAGATATTTACCAACAGGGGTTATATTGAAAAACAAAAACTGAAAATCTCTTAAGCTTGAGTTAACCACAGACTTTATTTTAGGTATCTAACCAAAAACCCATTCAAAAATTCCATTCACTTAAAGACGAAGGAACCAGAAGTGCTAAAAGGCTAACTCATATCTGGGTTTTAGGACTCATTCCTGCATCACTCTACACAGCCCTGCTGTTGCCAACCCTAATGGGCACAATATGAAACTTAAGGAGAGTTTTGAGTACACTCATGCCCCTTTTCAAGCACCACCCTAGCATCAAATTGATGTCACGTCTGTCACTCCTCTTTTGCCTCCCTGTTGCTATCATGCTGTCTAAAATCACACACCGCTGTTGTTTGGTTCTGTGAAAAAATGCAGAGGTGGCATAAAGAAGAGACTAATACAGTGCGGCCTCTGAGTAAAAAGGGCTTCAGTCTGCACAATAACGATCTTTGCAGTATTGAGTTTCCACCCATGCACCTACCTGACCAATCACAAGCAGCGCCGCTGATCGAGAGCACACCAACTGGCACACATAGCTGTCAATCAAGATGCCACACTCCCTATTTATAGCATCAAATAACTAGTTTAAAGCAAACTTAGCAGAAAAATGAACACTGGAATATACATGAGCGTTGTAAGAAATACCTAAAATGGTAGGGCTGCTCGATTATGGAAAAAATCATAATCATGATTATTTTGGTCAAAATTGAAATCACAATTATGCAAATGATTATGCGGCGCACGTGATGACTTAAATTGTTTACACGACGGCATGCCATTTCTGTCTCACACACACACACAGAGACACGTGCGTGCACACACACACACACACACACACACACACAGACCAACCTCTCTCGCTCTCCCTCTGCCATTTTCTGCACGCTGTTTTTGAAATCTTCCGCGATCACCTACCCCTCGCATTATTCATAGTTCACCTACTTGACTGGCTCATGGAACAAATAGAGGAGAGAAGGGGAGGGGGCGGTATTGCGCATGCACGGCTTCCGTAGAAGACAAAATAACATCTCCAGGCGTCCATGACCAAAAATCATTTACCCTCGATTTCATTAAATCGTTTGACCTCAAAATTGTAATTGCGATCACCCGATGATTAATTGCACAGCCATATAAATGGGTCTTTGGGAAAAATCTATTTGACGTGCACTTTGAGTTTTTAGGTTTTTTTAGGGAATGACTGCTAAAGCTTTTCCGTAACTTTGATGCAGTTTCTTCCAACTCACACACTGGACTAGACCTTGGACTGTAACAATCATAAAGGCAAAAATCCCATCGGAATACCTAAAGTGACCCAAGGTGTTCTCAATAACAGCATATGTATCACCATAACTCAGAGGCATTCCTATCTTTCAGAAGTACAGTGTGATGTCAGAATTCTCTGACCCTCCTTTGATGTGGATGGAAAGAGCAGCTACAAGTAAGTTTGGCACACAATTGCAGCTTTTATCAGTGTTAGTGTTGTATTAGCTTACCGTGATGTTATACTACAGGTCTTTTTGGGGTGAAGCGGTATGGAGTCCATATCAATGGTTACACTGTCAGTGACAGTGGGGAAGTCAGCATGTGGCTAGCGCGACGCTCCCCTACAAAGCAGACATACCCTGGACTACTGGACAATGTGGTGAGTACAAACTGTAACTGACAATGTTTGGATAAACTGCACAAATAGATACAACAAACTGTGAATTAAAGGAGTAGTTCAACATTTTTAATTCAAAGCTCTTCCAATTCAGTTTCCCACAAATGAATCAAGAAGACTGATGTGATGTGTTGTATATTTGAAGGCAGCAGGTGGTCTGGCTGCTGGTGTTGGCATCAAACACACTCTGGTCAAAGAATGTCAGGAGGAGGCATGTATCCCAGCAGCCATTGCTGAGAAGGCTCATCCTGTATCCACAGTAAGGTGAGCTTAATATCACCACTCATTACGAAATAGAGGATCTTGGAGTGAAAGAAGAAGTTAGGATTACCTTTTTGGCGTGTGTGCCAGGTGAGAAACTTCATTGGAATGAACAGATACCATCTTGCTATCTGGTATCTAGTTATTATTAATATCTATGACAGGAGCATACATGCGTGCACAGGCAGGGGATGTGTTACACATGCCTCGTAGTGGTCCCAAACTATTCCACTGATCTACAGGTGGCAGTAATGCAGTAGCTAAGGTAAGGAAGAAGCTGACTGCTGACAGGGAAAACAGATGTAAACAATGCAGGTTTTAAAATGTCCAAAAGAAATCCACTCTGTTCTATAAGGAAAGAAGTTCAACAGACCTGAAGGATACACACAGTGCATATTGGTGGGAAATGCTGAATGCAAACATAATTTTTGTTTGTTTACATGAAAACTCAACACTTTACAAAAGGGCCATGGGGATTGGTGGTCAGGTGGAATGCTACATAGTTTTGGACAGAGGCTGGACTGGAGTTTGTCCTTCCAGTCCTATGAAGGACCTTTCTCATGGGCAGTTTGAGGGCTGGGCGATTAATTGATTTTATCAATTAATTTGAGTTCATAGCATAAGACTATGTCTAAAAATTAAAATCAGTTTTCATATTAACTTGGGTAATTACGATAATTATGGCTCCATCTTGGCTCCTGTAGTTGATGGTAGCCTCCGACCCCCGTCATCCAAGGAAGTTTATTTCTCTTCCGACACCCACAGAGGGTACCAACATGGGGGCTTGTGCTAGGAAGAAAGGACATGAGTTAATTCCCAAAAAAGGTTTGTCTCCTCAGTCATCTAGAACTGGTTTGGTTTTGCAGTATCTGACCTCATGCAAAGCACTGTCCACTGTAAAGTTTGTCTTAAGTCTGCAGCAAGTTAAGTATGGCAGTATGACTTTTTTTGGTTTTTAAGGTTTTACATAGGATGTTTACATCAGTAAGATGGTTGTAACAATCAGTGTGTTATTCAAGCAAATGAAAAGAAAAAAAATGCAAATTTAAAAATTAATAATACAGACCGTAACACATTGAAAATACTGATGTTATACAACATGGCAAGGGGCAGAAAACCAATTTCCAATTTAAGAAAGTAAAGAATATCTGTAATCCAACGAAAATGAGAGGGAGGACTTTTGGCTTTCCAGTTAAGGAGTATTAAATGTCTTGCCAACAAGGTTACAAAGGCTTTAGCTTGTTTCTTAGATGCAGACAGAGAGGGTGAGCAGGAGACACCAAACAAAGCCGTGAACGGGTTTGGTTTAACTGTTTCTTTAACAATGTATGAGATAGTTTTAAAAACTTCTGTCCAGTAGTTATACAAAGCTGGACATAGCCAGAACATGTGTATGTGATTTGCTGGGGAATGCTGACAACGATAACATACAGGAGACACCTTATTGAAAATTTTAGATAGTCTAGCATTGGTGTAGTGGGTGCCCTGTACAATTTTACATTGTATAAGTGCATGTCTTGCACAAATAGAGGACTTAATGGACCTGGTGTAAAATGTCAGACCACAGTTCATCAGAAATTTCTTCTCCCAAGTCCTCCTCCCACAAGGTCTTGATGGGGTCCATTGTTTGCGGACTTATTTTAACAGCATTGACTCTTGCATCTAATGACAGATTTAGAAGTGACCAACAATCAAAATACTTCTGGGTTGTGGACAAAAACGAGGTGAAATTATCTTTATAAAATATTTAAATTTAAGTGACCTTGATTCCCAGATAGGTGAAATTGTTGTGGCCAGTTTTGAAGGGGAATTTATGTAGGGGAAATTGCTTAGCTCTGTCATTTATCGGAACTATCTCACTTTTGCTGAGGTTCAGTTTGTATCCAGAAATCTGATAGGGACTTAAAGGGCAATCTTGGCAAATGGATCAGTGCAGGGGAAAATAGTTCTAACAGATGCCTTGGGAGATGAATAAAGTATTTTAATCCAAGAGATGAAATTTTTACCTAGACCAAATTTCTAGAGAGAGTAGAATAGATAGTCCCACTCAACTCTGTCAAACGCTTTCTCTGCATCTAGAGACATGAGTGCTTCCTGGGTGTTTAACATTGGAGGACTATAGATGCTGTCAAACACATGCCTAAGGTTGGTAAAAGAATGTCTATTACGGATAAACCCAGTCTGGTCATCTGATAATATAGATGGGAGGACGGATACAAGGAGTATAGCTAACAGTTTGGATAATAATTTAAAATCTACATTTAAGAGACGTAGAAGAAGTGAAAGAAAGAAAGAAGTGGGTCCTTGCCCTTCTTTAGTATAAGGAAAATATTTGCAAGCATAAGGGTTTAGGGGAGGCAACCAGAATTAAAAGATTCATTATACATGTCCAAAAGACAGACAGAGCCAGCTGATGCTATTTTTTTTTTCCATAAAACTCTGATGGGAACCCATCAGGCCCAGGACACTTCCCAGTTTGTAAGGATGACACTGCAGTATTAAGCTCAGCAAAACTTATTGGTTTTTCCAGTTCCTCTCAAGCAACAGATTCAAGGGAGGGAATGCTCAAATTATCAAAAAAGCCATCAAAGTTAGGCGAGGGTGATGCATGGCCAGAAGAATACAAAGACATGTAAAACTGTTTGAATACATTATTAATCCCAAGAGTGTCTGTAGTTTTGCCTGTGCCCTTCTGAATCTGAGGAATTTGATGAGATGAGATCATCTGATGTAACTGGTGTGCCAGCAGCTTACTAGCCTAATCACCATGTTTATAGATGGAAGACCTTGTCTTTAATAGAAGCTCAGTGGTAAACTGTGATGTAAGCACATCATATTCTGACTGTAAAGATGCACGTGCCTTATATATTTCAGGAGACTGAGAAGTGGCATATAGAGCATCAAGTTGGGTAATACAACGAGCCAATGGCGCTGGTTTGTCTTTCCTGAGTTTTTTTCTCATGACCAGTATATGAGATTATTTCCCATCTAGTGTAGGCTTTAAGGGTCTCACACAAAATGGAAGAGGAGACATCTTGGGTTTTATTAGCATGCAAGAAAAGTCAATCTGTCTAGAGATTTAACCAACAAAATCCTCACTGGTGAGCAAACTTGTGTTAAATCACTGAAGAGGATGAGAGTTAGTGGAACTTTGAAAAGAAATCTTTACAGTGACAGGTCCATGGTCAGAAACAAGTATTGCATCATAACTACAGTCAGAGACTGATGACAGTAGTCTATTGTCAACCAAAAGTAGTCAATCCAAGTGAAAGCACGATGAACACTTGAAAAAAAAAAAAAGAATATTCTTTTTTTGTGGGATTAAGTAATTGGCAGTCGTCGAGAACCGTTCAAAAAAGACTTAATCAATTTGGCTGATTTTTGAGGGTGTACAGGCCTGGACAGGAAACTATGAGGCAGGTGGCTTAACAGTTCAGCCCCTCAGTCAGCAGGGAGCATACAACAATAACATAACCTAAAAAAAATAAAACTCCTATGGGCTTAGCAAGTAAAAAATAGGCACTTACGTACTGAACTTAACAGAAGAGTCAGGGATATTCTATACAAATGACCCCAAAGCAGACATATTGGTCACTGAACTAACTAAGTTAGAGTGACAAAATGGGTTAACTTTCAGCCAAAACTATGGGGCTGTGGTAACCCCCTTTTTTATGTCTTCATTCACAAAGGCTAGTGCCAAATCAGGGTCCTCAAACCTGTGAAACTGTCCACTGGGGAGTGAGATGCGCAGCACAGTGGGGTAGAAGTAGCCTGAACTTCACATTTGGACATGACTGGAGCACTTTCTTCACCTTGATAAAACCAGCCCATTTCTTCTGGACAGCAGGATTAAAGTCAGGGAAGATGGAGATCACCCTTCCTCCATTGGTCAGAGGAGAGAGTTCACTTGCCCGCCGAAGTATTAGGTTCCGAATCTGGAACAAATTCACCCTGGCAATGAGCTGTCATGGTGGGTCCCGGGCATTGTTCACAGGGTGCAATGCACCCAATCCAAAGTGGGTTTGCTGCCGAGCTTAAGCAGGTTCTGTAGAAGCTGTGCCATAAAATCCGTTGGTTGGGCTCCCTCCGACCTTTCTGGTATGCCCATAATCCGTATAATACTCCAGCGCGAGTGCACCTCAAGATCCTCACATTTCTTGGACAGAGAGTCGGCCAAAGTGGTCAGTTTGCAAACTTGAGCTTTGAGGTCGGCTAGTTGGCTGCTATGGCTGTTAGCCAAGTGTTCAAGGTCTGCAACAGTCTCCCCGAGAGCTCCCAGTTTGCTCTCGAGGGGTGAAATAGCCACTGTAATCTCTCTCATGACAGTTTCAGCAATCATGGAGCTTGTGGTCAAGCTTGTTAACAATATCGGCACGCATTTCGTTCAACATCGACTTGATACTGGAGAGCAAGGCTTCATTAGCATGGGGCGACTTCTCAGGAGAGTCAGGGAGGTCACGTCCAGGCAATGTCTGAGGCTTTCTGCGGCCTCCTTTGGCCAAGTCAGATTTTGCACGGCCAGACATTGTAACACAGTATAGATAAATGCAGTTGTTGCTAACCGAATTTATCACTCAGAGTCGTTCAGAAAGCAGCTTTGCATGAATAAAATATATTTTAAAGGCACATTCCTCGGGAGAAGCCACCAAACACATCCTACATGTTGCACGGTCATTAGCCGCGCTACTGATATGGTACCATTATACACAGTCCAAAAGCCCGGGTTCATCCACATGCTGAATACAGCATGGGATGCACAATACATTTTTTAAGAGGCACCTTAAATTTAAGATGGAAAGTCAGAGTTTACAATGAACCTAAATACAAATCCTAGTTGTCTGTTATTTGTGGTGTTTTGGTGACAAAGTTTTTGAGAACATAAATAGAGAGATGTTGAGTTTTTCAAATGATGATCAGAAAGTGTGTGCTCATAAACCTTTAAACTTGTCAAACACTGCTGGAGAAATGATAGTTTATAAGTGAGTAGAATTTATCTGTAGTTGTAGAAAAACCCTTTCTCTTTGATTTTAATTTCTGATACATGAATGAGCCTAACTGGATTAGTTTAAAGATAAAAAACACATAGACAACATAATGAATAAAAGTTGACTAAAATGTCATGACTAAAACCAGGGCAAAACTATGAAGAATAAAAATGATGAAAATGAGACTAAAACTAATAAGCATTTTCATGTCAGGACTAAGACCAAATCTAAAATAGCTGCCAAAATAAACACTGATTTGATCAAAGTTATGTTTGCACTTTATTAATCCCAATAGGAAAATTAATCTTTGTAACAGGGCAGACCTGCTCATGCCAGAGGCAGCAAACAGGCTTGTGTTCTTTGTGGAAAAAAAAAAACAATATTACAAGCATCTCATGTATGATTTTTTATGATTTTTTTTCCTGTAATTTAATAGCATGCTACCTGACATGTTTAATTTGTTTCCAAAAGTGTTTTGTCTTCTTTATACATTTTGTTAACAGGAGGCACCTTTTATGTATTTTTTATAAGTGAGTTTGGTTATAGACAGGCTTGCAGCAACCCAAAACGGAAATGCTTTTGTTAACTTTTATTGTTAAAATAAAAGCAAACATTTCAAAGTAATTCCTTTGTCTTTTGTATTTTTTTATAAAGAAAAAAATCGTAAATTGAGTGCAGTGTGACAAACAAAGGAAAGACTTGAATCAGAATACAAACATTACAAAAGAAAAGTAAAAGTCAAGTCTCCATAACTAACTACTTCAATGTATTTTCTAGCTACACCTATGAGGATGAAGAGGGTGTGTTTGCAGAATGTCAGTTTGTCTTTGATTTGGAACTTCCTCTGGAGTTCAAGCCCAGAGTGGGTGATGGAGAGGTCCAAGATTTCTATCTCCTGCCCATAGATAAGGTTAGTATTGCTGACATATTCTAAATAGTAATCCTGTGAAATAGTAACAATATTGTAGGAGGTGCTACTGAAAGCACCAAGAGTTAGATACCTAAAATACTGGAGGGGTAATGTGATTGCTTATTCTTGGTTTCAGGTAAAGGAACTGCTAACCACTGATGACTTCAAACCTAACTCTGGCATGGTGGTCTTGGACTTCCTCATTCGACACTCGTTTATTGAGCCAGACACAGGTCTGTGGCTGTCTATAAAATGTCCACTGTTTAAAAAACATGGAAATTAAGTTGACAACTTTAGATCTCTTTTTTTAAGGAAGTATTTTGTTGATCTTATCATTTTCATTTCAGAGTCAAGCTATCAGGAATTTGTGGCAGGACTCCATCGGCCATTATAGAGTGAAGCTGCAGAATGGCACTGTCAGATGCCATCAAACAGTTACATTGTTGTTTACACTTATCCCCACCAATATTTTGTGTCTGTAGTTCTTGTTTGAAGAGAACATCCACCAAGACTCAGCTGAACCTGGAATCTGGAGGCAGGAAACATCAATGAGTTGATTGGTTCACATGATAACTGGTGAACTGAGGGCTAGATTTGGGACTGAGCTTAATCCAACAAAACTCTCCATAAAACTGAACATGAAGTTTTCCATTGCAGCTCACATATATTCTCTTCCCTCCTCTGGTATACTTTAGTTTCCCTTGCTCATTTTTGTTATTTGCATAGTAAGTAACATTTTGTTTGTTGTAAACGTCATTTTTTAAGCTTTTAGCTGATTATCATCAACATAATATAGTTTCCCTCATTAATTGCTGAATATAATACCAAACTTGAAGAAGTCAAACTTATTATATTGTCATTAGGAGAGAGTGGGGGTGATTTGAGCCGGTTGGAGAGTTAGCCATCCCATATTTCTAGGCACCCGTTGAAAGAAATGTTCACGTGACCACACATTTTAGTTGAATCAGCAATTTCACCCACCCTGTTAAGAGAGAGGCACACAGAATAACTAGTATGCATATTTAAGTTCAAAAAACTGTTTTTTGTTGTTCAAAGTGATGTTGTTTTTTTCATTCAAGGATTCATGTTTTTTTTTGTGTGTGAATAATTACAGCCAAATTTGAAATAATCTCATGTGTTAGTGCTTTAGGAAGCTATGATGTGAAGCTATACGGTTTGCATGATATTAGCTCTATTTTGCAGGATGATGCAAGTTTTTAAAATGGCGGGGAAGGGGTGATTTAAGCCAGTGGCTCAACCATTGTGATTATTATCAAAATGTTGTTTTACTGTAATTCTTCATTGCATTCTGAACGCTGAAATAATGTCATTTTAAATCACGTTAATTTTAGACCTAAAATTGTCATTTCATGTGTCTATAAATGGAAAACAGGCAGGACATCAGCTTCTCTTGTGGAAAAACTGGAGCTGGAGAAGGCTCATAATAAAGAGATAATAAGATAATAAGAGGCTGAAAAAAAGGAAGAAAAGGGCTGAAAATGAGAGGAAGAAAAATGCTTTGAAGGGGTCAAAACTAAGAAGAAATCTCTGGTCGCTGCAGTTGCACAGAAGAAAGTAAGATAAACCGCTAAGCAAAACCATTGACTATGATAGTTCAGAAGATGACCTCAGTAATGATGATGATGATGATGATGATGATGATGATGATGATGATGATGGTGGTGGTGGTGGTGGTGGTGGTGGTGGTGGTGATGGTGGTGGTGATGGTGGTGGTGGTGGTGGTGACAAGAATCTGTCCACTCACAATTTGTCATTGTGAAGATTGCTGCTAAAAACAAATTCTACAGTAACATTGGATTGGTGCAGAAGTTTGAGGGTACTGACATCAGTTAAAAGTTTCTGAAGGCGTGGGGATACTGCAGATGGAGAGCCCACGTTCACATTCAAAGAGAATAATGAAGGACTCATCCCGAGAGCTGATGTGCTGAAGAAACGACTGAAACTGCAAAAACTTGGTGGCACAGCCAGAAGGGAGCAGATATTCCTTTTCCCCTGTAGAATGTGCAAGTGGGATGTTGAGTAGCAGTCCAGTTCTGTGAGAATTGCAGCAATCGGTCCTTCATTTTGAACTTGTTTTAAAAAAAATTGGTTTTGTTGAAGAAAACTGGCCTTTGAAGTTGAACTATCTTTAAGTAAAAACTTTAAGAGCCAAGAGACCACTTTTTTGGAAAGTCATTCTGGTTTAGTTTAGATCCAAAGTGAATATTCCCAGAGATGCTCAACATCCTGAAATATATGTGCATATAGTACATCAAACCTCTGCACCAATCCAATGTTAGTTGGAGTCATGACTGTCACGTCGTCACTTACAAGTTGCCTCTAGTAAAAACTGGCTCAACTCACCCCGCTCCTCCCATTCTAATATCTATAAACATATATTTGCGCGTGTATGCAGAATCTGTAGGCACCAGGACAGGTTTTGGTTCCTGAAGCCTTCTTTTTTTGTTTGTAGTCTGAGTAGCAACAACCAATCATGTTTGAACAGCAGGTGTGTGGAGAATAGAATAGAAAGAACTGTCCAGCAGCTCATAAAAGATAAAAACAAAATAAAATACATTAAAATAAGTGCATAAATAGAGATTAAATTAAAATAAAATTATTCCATGGAATCCATTCCACAGTCGAGTCCAGTTGTGGTTAATGAGGGAAGGAGGGAGGGAGGGAGGGAGGGACGAACGAACGGACGGACCGGACGGGCTTAACAGATTTAGGTGGTTTTTAATTGTAGAGATTTCAGTCTTTACAAGGTGCAGGAGTATATGTCAATCAGACAGTTATGGTGTGATGGAGATGATCATAGCATAACCGTTAATATATAATCCTACAATAAATTCGACACTCAGCATAGCCCAATTAAAAGGAAAAGGGTTTACACATACCTGAAGAATCTCAATGCAGATGTTCTTACAAGAGACACACAGATAACAAACACAAGAAACTTAAGAGAGAGTGGGTTGGACAAGTGTTTGCCTCTTCCTTTAATACCAAAGCAAGAGGAACTGCAATCCTCATAAATAGGAACACCACCTTTATTGTTACTAAAGAGACTGTTGACCCCATGGGCAGGTTTGTGTTTGTCCAGGGGCATATTTACTCTAAATGTTGGTCCTAATTTTGATGACCCTGTGTTTATTCAAAATATTTTCCTCCATATAGCACAAGCAACTGGAGTGATTCTAATTGGTGGGGATTGCAGTATTTGTCTGGACACAGTCCTTGATAGATCCTCTGATAAGCCACTTTCTCTTATCAAGGCAGCTAAATTAACAATTTCTTTTATGAGGGGCATTAACCTGACAGATGTTTGGAGGTGGGGTGGCACGGTGGTGTGGTGGTTAGCACTGTCACCTCACAGCAAGAGGGTTGCCAGTTCAATCCCAGGTGTGGGAGCCCCTCTGTGCATGCTCCCCCCGTGTCAGCGTGGGTTCCCTCCGGGCACTCCAGCTTCCTCCCACAGTCCAAAGACATGCAGATTGGGGGCTAGGTTAATTGATAACTCTAAATTGTCCGTAGGTGTGAATGTGAGCGTGAATGGTTGTCTGTCTCTATGTTGTCTGTCCCCCCCCCCCCCAAACAAACCAAGAATCTGAATCTGCTCCTAATAGTTTTATTTTATGGGACATGCTTAAAGCCTATGTAAGGGGGCAAATTATCTCCTACACAAAAGCATTGAAAGAGAAACATCGTGCTGAGCTTGATACTCTGGAATACCTAGTAAAGACTTGTATAGAACTTTGGTAAACAAAAAACTCTAATAACTATAATAGCCTGAATACATACCAAACCAAGAAATCCATCATAACGTCTAGACAAAGACACTATGAACTCGGATAAAACTCTATTAAAGTGCTGGCCTGGCAGTTAAAAACAGAAGAAAGTGAGAGAGCAGTCAATGGCACAGAAGTAACCACTGGTAGAATCTCTAACAACCCCATCAAAATTACAGATGCTTTTAAGAAATATTATAGTGACTTGTATACTTCTCAATCAAATGGGGACTTTTCAACAATAGATTATTTTCTTTCCACACTTAATCTCCCATCTTTATCTGATGAAGACAGAGAGCTTATGAGTAAATCATTTTCAATATCTGAATTAACTGAAGCTATTAAATTGTTGCCTTCAAATAAATCTCCTGGGGAAGATGGTTTTCCCACTGAGGTTTATAAGGTATTTAAAGACCTCCTGACACCATTGTCAATGGAAGTCCCTGAAATAGCTAGGTAGGAAAAATGATTACCCAAATCATTCTCTGTGGCCATTTTATCAGTTACTCACAAAACAGGAAAAGATCCAGTAAAGTGCGCCTCCCATAGGCCAGTTTCCCTTTTAGATACTGATTATAAGCTAGTAACCAAAATGATTTCCAAGAGATTGGAGACACTTATTCCCTGTGTTGTCAATTCTGACCAAACTGGTTTTATAATTAATCGACATACTTCTGATAACTTAAGACACTTTTTAATATTATCCACTTTGCCCAGAAAAACAACCTACCCAGTGTTGCACTCTCCCTTGATGCCAAAAAGGCTTTCGACTGGCTAGAATGGCCTTATTTCTTAAAAGTTTTTGAAAAATTTGGCTTCGATAATCAATTTGTAGATTTAATAAAATCATTGTATAGGGCCCTTAAAACTAGGATTGCAGTCAATGGGATTACTTCAGACTATTTCCCTATCTTCAGGGGCAACGGGCAGGGTTGCCCAGTCCTGCTCTCTTTGTACTCGCCGTGGACTCACTGGCTGAAGCTATCCGAGTAGACTCTTAAATATGTGGTTTTGAAATTGAAAACTGCAATCCTAGTTTTAAGGGCCCTATACAATGATTTTATTAAATCTACAAATTGATCATCGAAGCCAAATTCTTCAAAAACTTTTAAGAAATAAGGCCATTCTAGCCAGTCGAATGACATGACTCAGTGGATGAACCTCCCTTTTACTTCACCAGGTGGAATTAATGTTATCAAAAAAAAAAAAACCAACTTATTTATAAATTAAAAAAAAAAATTATCAAGATGAATGTCTTGCCTAAATGTTCATGTTTCAGTCCCTTCCAATTCATGTTCCCTCTGCATTTTTTTCTTCACTGGACAAGCTGACCAGACACTTAATTTGGCCCACTTTAAATAAACTTACCCTACATTATGCAAAAGGAGGGTTAAAACTTTTTGGCTCAGCAGTTTGAGGGGATCCCTCACTCTTGTGGCTGAATAATGAAAGGCTGGAAATGAACAAGCTCAATCTGTTCGATATTTTATATAAATGGGATGGAAAGTCAATCAGAAATACTACCCGTAATCCTTACATTATTCACTCAGTCCAAACTTTTAAAATACACAAGATGTTTGGGTCAAGTTTTCTCCCTTTCCCTTGTGGGAAAATAGGCTTATGCCTATCTTGTACCAGAATGCAATCTTTCATTCTTGGCCTAAAAAGGGTACCACTTGCTTAAAACATTGTTATATGGATGGAATATTTATGTCTTTCCAACAATTAAAGGAAAAATACTGTCCAACATGTCACCCATTGAACTTCTTTTTCATGATGGTCAACCAATGGTTACAACCATCTCCAAGATTTATGAAATCATGTTACCTTTTATCTCAATTTATGAACTGGAAAGATCTAGACTTAGGTGGGAGAGGGATTTAGATATAGAGATTGATCCTGCACTGTGGAGAGACCTATGTATCAACGAGGTTACTTGTACACTAAACTCAAGATATAGATTATTTCAGTTCAATTTTCTTCATCAGACTTATCTCACCCCTTCCAAGCTTCATGGCTTCAACCCCAATTCTCACCCCTTTGCTTTAGGTGTGGCCTAGCTGAGGGCACTCTCCTTCATTCCACCTGGCAGTGTAGTAAACTACAAGGCTTTTGGCAGGGGATCTATGATGCCCTATCCACAATCAATGGAGTCACTTTCCCAATGCATCCGGAAGTATGCCTTTTGGGCAACCTCGTAGATTCTAATATCAGACATAACCATTCCATTAAGCTTACAGAAATTCCATTGGCTACTGCCAAACTGTAGGTTGAAGTCAGATCTCCCATTACCTGTTGGATTGTGGCTCTCAGAAGTGAACAGTTGCATACCTCTAGAGACAATAACTTACTCACTAAAGAATAAGATACACCCTTTCTATAAAATATGCCAACCTTTTATTAATTATATGGAAAATCTCCAATCCCACATAACTGGATGACTGTCTGCATGTTCTGTCTATTTTCACCACACTTGTATTATAAGAGACCATGCAGTTACGGACAAGACCACCATATCTCTCAACCCCCCCATCTCCCACCCATTTTTGTAGTGTAGTATTTAATTTTATTAGTTACATTTTTATTTGTATGGTTGGTGTCAATTTATTCCATTGTCTGTTAATTTATTTTTGACGCTTTTGTAATGTAAAGTTGGTGTTTGTGTTTGGCCATTTGTGATTGTGTGCTTTGTATATTTTTAAAAGTTAAAATACAATATACAAAAAAGAGACTGATGTGAACTACAGTTTTGCAGGCAGCAGCTGTAGGCATAAGGTCACAGCACCCACAGGTGCACCATCTTCTCCCAGCTTCATGGCCTGCAGCAGCTGGTTCAGCTGTGGTAGCCACAGACCATTTCCCTCTCTGCATCCTTTCTGGTTGATTCTTGGCTAGTTTTGCATTTTTCCAGTGCCCTCACCACTAGTGGTATAATGAGGCAGTATCTGCAGCCTCACAGAAGTTGCTCAGGTAGTGCAGCTACTCCAGGATGGCACATCCATACGCGCAGTGGCCAGAATGTTGGCTGTGTCTCCCAGCACAGTGTCAAGAGCACGGAGGAGATATTATCCTCCAAGGATATGCCTCTCCAGCATGACTGGTTTGGTGGTGGGTCAGTGATGGTCTGGAGAGGCATATCCTTGGAGGGCCGCACAGACCTCCACGTTGTCACACCTCGCCTTGTTAGTTAAGTTACTTTTTGTTTCTCACATTTATCTTTGTTGTTTTATTTTGAAACTCATCTGTTGTCTCATTTCAGGTCCTTCACTTCCTGCCCTCGTGTTTTCCCACCTGTGTGATTACCTGCCCCGCCCCTAATGTGTTGCACCTGTGTCTCATTGTCTCCCCTCCCTGTAGAGTATTTAGTCTGCTTGTTTTCTCCCCTCTGTGCCACTTCGTCTTGTTTCTTTGTGACAGCGTTCCAGCGTTTTTTCCTTGTGAGTCTTCAGTGTTTTTTGACCAATTGCTACCCTTTTTTGACCCTGCTTTTTGCCTGCCGTCTCTGTACCTTTGTCTCCGTTGTTTGACTTCTTGTGTACCGACTTTGGCAGGATTAAAGGACAAGTTTGTGTTGTCCACTGTGCACGAGTCTGCTTTTGAGTCCCTGCGTATGTCAGTCTTTACAGTACGAACTGGCCAAGATGGACTCAGCGGACTCAGGATCAGTCAGTTCGATTCTCCAGGCACATGTGCGCAAGATTCATGACCAAGACCAACAAATCAGTCTCCTTCGCCATGAGGTGAAAGAGCTCTCTGATCGTCAGGAATCTCACTTGGCTGGTTTTGGTACACAGCTGAATCTGCTCATTGATCAGATGCGTCAGTTACAACACTCTCCTGCTCTGCCTGACGCCACCCCCTCTACGCTTCAAGGTGCCGGTGTTGAGACTGCATCTCCTGTGGCTGCCTCTGCATCTTTGCCCCTCCACCTCTCCCAACCTGAGCGTTTCTCTGGAGATTCAGGTGACTGTAAATCCTTCCTCACTCAGTGTGACTTACATTTTGAGCTCCAAGCTGCAGCTTTTCCCTCTGATCATTCTAAGATTGCTTACATAATTTCCCACCTGACTGGAAGAGCAGAGGCTTGGGCTACTGCAGAGTGGAGTAGGAGGTCCCCGGTTTGTGACTCATTGTCTGCATTCACTAAATCCTTCACCCAGATCTTCCAGCAGACTACCCCCGGACGAGAGGCAGCACATGCTCTGGTGAGTCTGCGACAAGGCAAGAGGAGAGTTTGTGATTATGCCATAGAATTCCGGATCCTGGCAGCAGAGAGTGATTGGAATCAGTCTGTGCTGTTTGATGCCTTTTTGGATGGTCTTTCTGACTCCATTAAAGACTATCTTGCACCCTTTGACCTACCTGTTGACCTGGACTCACTCATTGCCTTGGCCATTAAAGTGGACGAGTGTTTGTGTGAAAGAGAGAAAAGCCGAACCAGCTCTCGCAGTTCCCCACCACTCCACTGGAGGCAGCGGACCAGCAACTCTTCCTCTACTTCATGCCGAGCCATGTCTCACTCGGATTTGTTTGCAGCGCCCCCTGAGGCCTTGGAGGTGCCCATGCAACTTGGACACACTCGTTTGACACCTGAGGAACGCCAGCGAAGAGTCTCGGAGGGCCGATGCATCTACTGTGGCAAGATGGGTCACTTCATAGCATCCTGTCCAGTGAGGCGATCAGGCCCAACTGTTAAGGTGAGAAGCACATTGACTGCTAGTAATTCTTCCCGGATGTTGCCACTTGTATCTCTTCAGTCTTCTGTGCTTTCTCTTAAGCATCCTGTCCTGGTGGATTCTGGTTCTGATGCCAATCTTATGGACTCTTATCTCGTCAGGAAGCTGGGTCTTAGAACTCTTCCCCTCGACCAACCATTGGATGCCAGTGCTCTGGATGGAAGAATTATTTGTAAGGTCACTCACCGCACTCAGACACTTCTTCTGTCATTCCCAGACTGCCACACAGAGCACATCAGTTTTCACGTCTTTCATGCCCCTCAACATCCACTCATCCTGTGTCACCCCTGGCTCCAGACTCACAATCCTCATATAGACTGGTCTACTGGTCAAATCTTGTCATGGGGGAAAGACTGTTACCAGGACTGTTTTGCTTCAGAATCTCAGCCTGCTGAGGAGTTTCCAGATCTCTCCAAGGTTCCTTCCTGTTACCACGACCTCAAGGAGGTTTTCAGCAAGGCCCGAGCCACCTCTCTGCCCCCTCATCAGTCCTACGACTGCGCCATAGACCTGCTGCCTGGTACTTCACCACCTAGGGGCCGCCTGTACTCTCTATCAGCTCCTGAAACCCAGGCTATGAGGAAGTATGTAGAGGAATCGCTGGCTGCTGGGATTATTCGTCCTTCCTCCTCTCCGGCTGGTGTAGGGTTTTTCTTTGTGGACAAGAAGGACAAATCCCTGCGGCTCTGCATCGATTACAGAGGACTCAATGACATCACCATTCGTAAAAGGTACCCCCTTCTGTTGATCTCTAGTGCTTTTGAACAGTTAAATGGTGCTAAGGTGTTCACTAAGCTAGATTTGAGAAACGCTTATCATTTGGTTAGAATACGGGAGGGGGACGAATGGAAGACTGCCTTTAACACCCCTAGTGGTCATTATGAATACCTGGTTATGCCATTTGGACTCACTAATGCCCCTGCAGTATTTCAAGCTCTTGTCAATGACGTCCTTCGGGACATGCTTAATGTATTTGTTTTTGTATATCTGGACGATATTCTGATCTTCTCCCCTGATGAGCAAACACACATTCAGCACGTGCGGCGGGTCCTCCAACGTCTCCTCCAACACCAGCTCTTTGTGAAGGCAGAAAAGTGTGAGTTTCATGTGCCCTCTGTGTCCTTCCTGGGATTCATCGTGTCGGAAGGGGCGGTCCAGATGGATTCCGAAAAGGTTAGTGCTGTAAAGGATTGGCCTACTCCAAGCACCTGCAAGGAGCTGCAGCGTTTCCTCGGATTTGCAAACTTTTACAGGAAGTTTATCAGAAACTTTAGTTCTGTTGCTGCCCCTCTCCATGCACTAACCTCTCCCAAGTCCAGTTTCCAGTGGAACTCCCAAGCTGACCATGCTTTTCAACGGCTCAAGACCTGTTTCACCTCCGCTCCTGTCCTGACACTCCCTGACCCCAGCCTACAGTTTGTTGTGGAGGTCGATGCCTCAGATGTAGGTGTGGGGGCAGTGCTCTCCCAGAGGTCAGCTACAGACAGCAGGCTGCATCCCTGTGCTTTCCTCTCCCGCAAGCTTTCCCCCGCTGAGAGAAATTATGATGTGGGGAACCGGGAGCTGCTGGCCATTAAGGTGGCTCTGGAAGAATGGAGACACTGGTTGGAGGGAGCCGAACAACCTTTCCTGGTTTGGACCGACTATAAGAACTTGCAGTATCTAAGGACAGCCAAGAGGCTCAACTCTCGGCAGGCAAGGTGGGCTCTCTTTTTCAACCGGTTTCCTTTCACACTGTCATATAGACCTGGCTCCAAGAATATCAAGCCAGATGCTCTCTCCCGTGTATTTTCCCCTGGTAACTCTGCCACTGAACCTTCACCTATTCTGCCTCTTTCATGTGGTGTTGGTGCATTTTCCTGGGATATTGAAAGAAAGGTCTCTGATGCTAACATGAACTGTCAAGTACCGGCCGGCTGCCCGCCGAACCGATTGTTTGTGCCCTCTGATTTACGTTCCCAGGTCATCCACTGGGTTCATGCATCCTCATTCTCCTGCCATCCTGGTGTGCGTAGGACATTGTTTGTCCTGCGTCAACGATTCTGGTGGCCAGTCATGGAGAAAGAGGTGGTGGAGTACGTGACAGCCTGTCCAGTGTGTGCCCGCAACAAGGTCTCTCGTCGCCCAGCTGCTGGTCTTCTCTGCCCTCTCCCTGTGCCACATCGACCCTGGTCAGACATCTCAGTGGACTTTGTGACTGGTTTACCCACCTCTGAAGGTAACACCACCATTCTCACAGTGGTGGATAGGTTCTCCAAGATGGTGCATTTTCTTCCCTTGCCAAAATTACCGAGGTACTGTTGCATCATGTGTTTCGCCTTCATGGTTTTCCCAGGGATGTGGTGTCTGACCGGGGTTCACAATTCATAGCACAGTTCTGGCGGGCCTTCTGTGTTCTCATTGGAGCATCTGCCAGTCTCTCCTCTGGACATCATCCTCAGACTAATGGTCAGACGGAACGGCTGAAACAGGAATTAGAAACCAGTCTACGCTGCCTCACCTCTCAGAGTCCCAACACCTGGAGCAGGCAACTCACCTGGGTTGAGTATGCATATAACTCTCTGCCATGTTCCTCAACTGGTCTCTCACCTTTCCAATGTGTTTATGGTTATCAGCCTCCACTTTTCCCAGCTCTGGAGACAGAGGTTAGCGTGCCATCTGCACTGGCCCTGGTCCGCCGCTGTCGCAACACGTGGGCCCGGGCCCGACGCACTCTGCTTCACAACTCCGAGCACTACAAGAAGGCAGCAGATCAGCGCCGCACCCCTACGCCTATCTACAGAACAGGTCAGATGGTATGGCTGTCCACAAAAGACTTACCCCTTCGAGTGGAATCCAGGAAGCTCGCCCCCAGGTTCGTAGGCCCATTTCCTGTCTCGAAGGTTCTTAATCCTGTGGCAGTCAAACTTAAACTCCCCAGAACCATGAGAGTCCACCCTGCCTTCCATGTGAGCCGTATTAAGCCTGTGAAGGAGAGTCCATTGGTCCCGGCCATCTGGCCCCCTCCGCCCCCCCGGGTCATTGATAGGGGTCCTGTGTATACTGTTAACAAGCTCCTGGGGGTCCGCCGTCATGGCCGGGGGTTTCAGTACCTGGTGGATTGGGTGGGGTATGGTCCAGAGGAACGGTCCTGGGTTTCAGCCAGCAACATTTTGGATCCGTCCCTGATTCGGGACTTCCACCAGTCCCATCCTGGGGATCCAGGGCCACCAGGTGTTGGCCGTGGAGGGGGGGGTACTGTCACACCTCGCCTTGTTAGTTAAGTTACTTTTTATTTCTCACATTTATCTTTGTTGTTTTATTTTGAAACTCACCTGTTGTCTCATTTCAGGTCCTTCACTTCCTGCCCTCGTGTTTTCCCACCTGTGTGATTACCTGCCCCGCCCCTGATGTGTTGCACCTGTGTCTCATTGTCTCCCCTCCCTGTAGAGTATTTAGTCTGCTTGTTTTCTCCCCTCTGTGCCACTTCGTCTTGTTTCTTTGTGACAGCGTTCCAGCGTTTTTTCCTTGTGAGTCTTCAGTGTTTTTTGACCAATTGCTACCCTTTTTTGACCCTGCTTTTTGCCTGCCGTCTCTGTACCTTTGCCTCCGTTGTTTGACCTCCTGTGTACCGACTTTGGCAAGATTAAAGGACAAGTTTGTGTTGTCCACTGTGCACGAGTCTGCTTTTGAGTCCCTGCGTATGTCAGTCTTTACACACGTGCTAGCCAGAGGTACCCTGACTGCTGTCAGGTACCAGGATGAGATCCTCAGACCCACTGTCAGACCATATGCTGGTGCAGTGGGCCCTGGGTTCCTTCTGATGCATGACAATGCCCAGCATCATGTGGCTGGAGTTTGTCAGCAGTTCCTGATGATGAAGGCATTGATGCTATTGACTGGCCCACTCTTTCCCCAGACCTGAATCTAATCGAGCACCTTTGGGACATCATGTCCATGTCCATCCACCACATCGCACCACAGACTGTCCAGGAGCTGACTGATGCCCTGATCCAGGTCTGGGAGGAGATCCCCCCAGGAGACCATCCATCGTCTCATCAGGAGCATGCCCAGACGTTATAGGGAATGTATACAGGCACGTGGAGGCCATACATACTACTGAGCCACATTATGAGTTGTCCTAAGGAAATTCAAAGAAGTTGGATCAGCCTGTGATCTGACATTTCCACTTTGGTTTTGGGTATGATTCTGAATCCAGTCCTAAATGAGTTAATGATTTTGGTTTCCATGGATTGTTCTTACATTATTTTGTTCTCAGTGAATTACATGTAATCAATAAAGATTTTCATCTGTAATATTTCATTTATCAAGATCTGGGATGTGTGATTTAAGTGTTCCCTTTATTTTTTTTGAGCAGTGTACTAACAATCTGAGTTGCTCTGTGGTAAAAAAAAAATAACCACTTTGAATGGACATACAGTGACAGTGTTCAGTTTCCCCATGTGCTTCCATTACAGCCCATCGGGCCCATCCGGCTACCCACTCCCTCAGTGTTAGACCAACTTCAAAAACTGTTGTTCACATCAGTCTCTTTGACCAATTTACACAGGAAAATAGGGTGTGGGCTGAAAAATGCCTAAATTATGCTCTGTTTGAGCTGCGATGTTACAATCTTGTGGATAAGGGAGTACAGTCCCTCTTTTGCTTTACAATAAGACTCTCATCTAATTCTAAGTCTTTGCGCTTTCAAAATTACTTTGAAATAAGTTTGTCCCACTGATGACATTGTTGGTCAGGGAGATCTAATAGAAGGGACTGAAAGCTAAGAGGTGTGGGCTCCCATCTCCTTATGTCCTCCCCAATAATTTGATGTAAGAGGGCAGAAATTAATGGAGAAATTATTGTTAGTTTTTGGAACATTCAGTTTGTAATTGGAGAGAGAACCATACTGTTTTATTCGTAAGAATAACTGTAAAAGGAGATGTTCAGTGGTTGGGCTAGTGTACTAATATGTTGATGTCCTAAAGATTTGTGTGTGTGCTACCTTTTATTCAACACTGGAATGATATAACCTTTGGTTTAGCACCACAAACAAATACTAGGAAGGTGCATCCTCTTAAAGAGCTAATTGTACAAATATATTTTCAGTATGTTCTCCTCCCTTCATATCCATCCCTTTTAATATTTTTGTTTTGAGTAAAAATTGCAAACACAAGAGGTCTAATAGAACAGAGGGGTATTCCAGAAAGCGGGTTTAGTGAAAACTCTGAGTATGTTAACCCTGAAATGAGGGAAACTCTGGGTTTTCAGTTCTAGAAAGAGAGGTAAATCAAACTCTGAGTCAATCACCATGGCAACTGAGTCTGTGAACCTAACCTGCTCGCTGGCAGGTTTTCTTCAATAAATCCTGAGTTTTTCTCCGTCTCCTCCCTCTTACACGCTGTTTCATTTCCTCATTCATCCAGTCCGTGTCAAAGCTTGTATCGAAGCACATTAATTAGCGGAGATTTACCGTCTGTCACAGTCTAAATCCTGCTGGATATTAGTTTGTCACTCAGGACTGTCTTAAGTTACTGAATTTATGCACATCAGTCATTTCTTTGGACATCGGTTTTTATCTTTACATTCAAATATTACACAGCGAGAATTCACCCTCAGCTCAGAATCAAACCTCTGTCCTTTTTATATTTATTATTTTTATTATTTTATAATTTATTATTTTTTATAACACTATGCACAAGGATCAGACTGTCAGTCTGTTAGAGCAGCTTCCAAATGTTTATTGCACATAATGTGTAGGTCTAATTATTTAAATTTTAAAAATCGGTATGAAGCTTTAGACACGTAGTATCAATGACTAATGATCTCTATCACTGATGTCATTGGTCGCACTGATGGAACATAATTCCTATAGCCTAATACTGGGGATTATACAGTATGTTAATATTTCTGAGTGAGCAATGGTGCAGCATTTCAGTGTCTTTAAATTTACTACATTTGTATCTGAAATAAAGTCATTGAATGCTGTTGAGTCAAGATACAAATAGATGTCCAGCATTTTCAAATCTACTGTATTTTAACCTCAACGTCTTTTCAAGTGCAAATCACCAAACATATTATTACTGGGTCAGACTGTGAGTTTACAGTCATGTCTTTATGTCTTTGATCTATAGCCTAGACTATATGTTTTAAATCTTCCTATTTTTCAGTTGCTGCCTCCTGTGTTTTTCCCCATCAGATTAAATCTGAACAAATATATTAATATAATGTAATGTATCTATAGCCTGATGCACAGCCACTTCATCTTCATTAAGGAAATGTAAGTCTGATAAATGATGAATAAACGGACAACACTGAATAAAACTTTTTTATTAACTTCATGCTTAACTTATTTACACTTTCCTCGCTCTGACTCAGGCTCTTCTTTTAAAGATAAACGTGCACCGTCTGCTACACATGCATTAATATCTCTACATCCACTGGATTAAAATGGAGGCCTGTCTTTTATTTACCTGTTGCCATGGTGAATCATGGAGTCAGAGCTCCATTGATGATGGCTTTTTATTGTCGGCTTAACTCAGAGTGAACATACTCAGAGTTGACTGAACTAACTCAGATCAGCTGTTCTGGAACCGATAACTCAGAGTTTCCCATCTCAGGGTAAATCAACTCAGAGTTCAGGGTTAGACTCAAGAGTTTGTTGAACCTCCTACCTGGAATACCCCTCAGTTCTGTCTTTGTTCCTTGTGCTAACACAAAGGGTTGGACACTGCACCATTTATCTTAATTCTTGCACCTGGTTTGTCATTAACAGCTTGTGTAGCTTTAATAACAGTAGTATGAAAGCCACATGTATCCAGAAGTCTATACTCGTATATCATTTAAAAATATGCAGTCTGATTGCTTAAGTGGGTATGATTCATATTTGGGCACACCCAGCTGATGCTGTACTAAGTGTTTTATGTGAAACTTTGCTGAGAAAATCTGCTCTGAACCAGGATATTAGCATTCATGGTTATAATGTATAAAGACCTGACCAGCCCAAAAGGGGTGGGGGTATTGTAGTCTTCATCAAAAGTAAGTTTGATGTCAATGTGCTTCTCTACATCATTGAGGTAGTAATTTGAATTTTTAGCTCTGGAACTTGAGGTCCTGAAATGCTCCATATTACTGTTGTTGGTTGCTATAGGACACCTTCAGCAGTCAGTAGTGCTTGACTCCATATTTCAGCCTCTGTCAGGGTTGAATTTTGATGAAATCGTCATTGGTTTAGCTACACAGTGTGACTTTATAAAGGCTGACCCACCCAGTGGTAGACTACAGCATGATTTATAACAGTAACAGAAATCGTGTTAAGACACAAAGCATGCAAGCAGTGACACCAGCGACAGAATGTGTTCATTCTCAGTTACTGTTTATTTCCTTTAGAATACATAAAAAAACAAAAAAAACAAAGAAGTGTGAGGAAACCATTGTGTACAAAAACAAAATTCCTCTTACAAATCACCAATTGTTTAGGAGTTGCTTTCATTTTACATTTCATAATTTGACATTTCAAAAGGTCAGTGTGTATACCACACTGACCTTTTGTTTTAAGCTGTGTGCAAATAATACAACATAAGCCAGTAGAATATCACAGTTAAAATAACATACAACAGAATACGAAGCGAAAAAAAGAATAGTTGTAGACATAAGTGAGCTGGCATAGTAGAAACAAAACACACTTCCAATAGTATCAACCTGACATACAGGTACACCAGACACTTCCAAATAAAAGCTGGGATTTAAATAATGGGTGTGCCCAATAACAGCTGAACAACAAATAATGGCTGGGTTAAAAACACAGAGGGTGGAATTATCATACTATCAAGTGTCACATTCTAAAATTCTGTATAATTTTAATTTCCACAGCACTCATCCCATCAGTACCAAAGTCATGTCATACTCACTAATATATTTCACTTCTCCAACAGAAATACTGTTTTCATTCACTAATCACTTCCATGTTGCATTTTTTTTTAATTGCTAAGAAAGTACCGTCAGTGAAATGCTGCACTTCTGTAAATGTCAATTAAAAGTCTGCTGGTTACAAGAGGAAATCCTATGACCTGCTGGAAGTGTTATAATGTAAAATCTGTACATAAAGTGTTGGGTTTCATTGATGGTAACTTAAAAGCAGAAAAAAAAAATCACAGCAAAATTTAAGTGAAAATAGTAAATACCATAAAACTACAATTAAACACGCAGTCCCTTCTACAAGCCTGGTGTGGCCACACATGTTTAAAAATAAAGGCCTGTCTCAATTAGATGCTTGGTCTGGTTGCCAAGCAGTTCATTTTTACAGAAGTTCTTAGATGTATAAGACAGGTTGTTGGCTACCCACTTGGGGTAATGTTAGTTGGCTGCTTCAATCGCACATACAGATATAACCATGAGCATCAAAGAAGACCCCAATTCCTTTAATTTTACCGCATGTTAAACAGAGACTAAAAAAAAAAAAGGTGACTACCTGCCTCTGAAGCTGCCATGAAGTCAGAATATGTGTCCGTTCCTCAATTACCTGGCAAGTTATTCATATTCCTTTAGTTGGTTCGGCTTCACCGAGCAAAATAATCATAAGTGTTTTTCATAAAAATGAATGATTGTTTTCACAAGAAAAAGTGGTATTGTGTCAGTTACTGGGTGCTGAGAAACAATCGTCAAAACTCTTTCTCTCTAATGCACTGCCTCTTCAGAGTTAGATCAAATGAATGATTTATAATTAACATGTTATTCTTTATACAATTTTTTATATTATATTTATATTTTTTATGATTTTTATACAAGTAATATTCACACTGGTTTAAGTTAACGATTTGATTATATTTCCCATCACTGCTTAGCAACAGTTTCGTATAAAAGGAATTAAAGGCCTGTCCCAATGAGACGCCTGTCACAAATATAGGCCTGTTGAGTTCAGTAATTTAAGCAAATGATAGCCTGGGCTATTAACTGAATTTTTACGGTAAGTGTAGAGAGAATTTCTGTTAAAAAGAGAAACTCTGACATGACTGTAGCGACTGAAATAGTGCTGTAGAAATGTAAATTATCCTGAATTAATTGAGACAACAGAGAAACATGGAGGAAATGTTGAGTTTGCATCAACAGCAAATTAAAACAGGAGCAGATCAGAAAACACAGAGGCTTCTGATGAAAAATACTTAAACAGGAAACCATAAATAAGGCTTGTCTCTAATATAACCCTGTTTTACATAAACATCTGCTTCTCTCTGTAGTTGAGGCTGGTTACTATTTGAAAATTTGCAGTTGAGGTCTACAGCAGTGGTTCCCAAGTGGTGGGTCACAGGCCCGTTCTGAACGGATCACAAGTGACTCACGAACATGTCAGCTTTGTGAAAAATACACATTTTCTAAGTACAGTGAATTTCCAGCACTGACCTTTTTTCTTCAACACAGCAAACTAGCTGGATGACATGGCCAAACGCAAGTAACAGTATGACACTGAATGTATTTAAGTGTGTGGACCTTAGACAAATGAATAAGGAGAAATCTGGATCCTGTGGCTGTACCAGTTGGGAACCACTGGTATAGAGGACAATACAATTTTGTTAACCCTTAAATACCCAACTGTATACAGTGACATCCACATCAGTTCAGTCATAAGGTTTTCTGATTTTCTGAAAGCTAAGATAAGCTCAACTTAATTTTTTAAATCACTGCATTCATCATAAAACACTCAAATAAGTTGGTCTCATTACCATTGTGTATTTATGCTCGAATGCCATTGTTCAAACTCAGCTTTTTAAATGGATGGAATTTGTATCAAATACTACAGGTTCATAAAACAGAAACACTAGACCATATAAAGTTAGGCTGGTCTATGTTTCTACAGGGAAATAAAGGAGAAAGAAAGACAAGCAGAGTCACACTGCAGGCCATGGAAGTCGTCCAACAGTTAGTTAGGCAGGCACGCATCTGGGGGTGCACTGACACACCTGATCTCTTCTGGAGCTGCTCTCAACTATAAACCATAGAGCTATGGTTTAGAACAGAGGAGACAATCATACTCCATTCAGTGAACTGGAAACTCTACATACCCTCCCACACTTTGAAAAGTATGCATCTCTTCACATTCTCATAATATTTTTATGAATCCTAAACACAAGATTACAGTATTTTTATTTGAAAGCTAAAAGCTATAACCTTGTACTTAAATGTATATAGTCCCCTTTTCCAATGCATTTGACCTTCCTTTTTTCCCCTTTAGCTTGGTTCTCTCTCATCCCTATAACGCCCCATTTCATTGTGCCCACCTTGACAAAGCAGGCACAGAGGAGGGATGATTATTTGGCCTGGTTTGTTTCCCCCTCCCAATACTGTGTGAGCTGACACTTTATAGCAGAAGGCAGCCGCTCTTCTTGCCTCGCCTCCTGGCCTGCAGTGCTGCCCTGGTGGCCATCTCAAACACCTCCCTCACACCATCCTTCGTCTTGGCTGAGCACTCCAAGTAACCAAAGGCATTGATCCGGTTAGCCATGTCCCTCGCCTCGTCTGACTTCACTGGTTCCTGTGTGGATACACCAAAATCATCAACTAATAGAAAACATCATTTTAAAATATAGACAAAACATTTGAAAACATTTAACAGCACTTATAAGACACTGTTCAGTCTTTCAATGGTCAAAATGTGGAATCCCTTTATTGTGTGTTGATAATAATTTTGCCTCTTCTGAGCAGTTAGTACATGCATATAATATTCTTTGAACCTGTTTCTACAGGTATCTTTAGCTCAGAAACTCAGCAATGTCAAACAGGCCCTAAGTGTCATTTTTAGTAGCTTAATAAACACAATTTAACAGCACTGGGATTACTTTTAGATACTTGAGCAATACGGTTGCAGTGATATACCAGTTTCAAGGTATACCGTCAGGGCTCGACAGTGCGAGTGTTTCACTCGCATTTGCGACTAAAAATAGGTGTGTGCGAACTGTAAAAAATATTTAAGGGCACATGTGCGTATTAAAGGGCGGCACGGTGGTGTGGTGGTTAGCACTCTCGCCTCACAGCAAGAGGGTTGCCGGTTCGATCCCGGGCGTGGGAGCCCTTCTGTGCAGAGTTTGCATGTTCTCCCCGTGTCAGCATGGGTTCTCTCCGGGCACTCCGGCTTCCTCCCACAGTCCAAAGACATGCAGATTGGGGACTAGGTTAACTGATAACTCTAAATTGTCCATAGGTGTGAATGTGAGCGTGAATGGTTGTCTGTCTCTATGTGTCAGCCCTGCGATAGACTGGCGACCTGTCCAGGGTGTACCCTGCCTCTCGCCCGATGTCAGCTGGGATAGGCTCCAGCCCCCCCGTGACCCTCAAGAGGATGAAGCGGTTAGAAGATGAATGAATGAATGAATGTGCGTATTAAAAATCAGCCAAAGCAGCCTATATTTTTGTCAATAAAAAAAATATGATAATCTAACCGCAAATGTTGGAGGAACTCCAGCCACCTTCCCTCTTCCCTCTTTCCCGTGTGACATGGTTAAGGCCTCTACACATGATCAGCTGTAAAACTGCTTTGCGCTGGCTGTCCCATTGTTTGTCTATGGAGAGGGCGGCAACGTCTGACAAAGCGGCACAGCTACCCTTGGCATCGCGCACCGCTCGGATTTTCCGCCCGAGCACTGCACTCAGAGTTGAAATTATTTGAACTTTGACCGTGCCTCTGCGCCACACCTGGCGGTGAGCGAAGCACGTTATTATCATGTGAAGGCTGCTTTAGGGACCGTTCACCACGGTACCGCTGCTGGGCAGGGTGGAAATAAAGCCCTTTTCACACAGAGCGCGCAAAGCGCAGACCTCCGCCAACGAACCCATTCATTGTGTATGGTATGTTCTATCGCGGCACAAGAGCACACCGCTCTGCCGTCAAACTGAGCGGCGCGCGAGAGGGCACATGCCACGGCGTCTGTGCGCCGGCAGCCTGCGCTCGAATTGAAAATTTTTTAATTTCACAGCAACGCGCTGTGACAACACCTCAGCGCGTCCAATAGCAGAGAAGAGCCTGAAGTAGACCCAGAAGCAGTCACCATGGAGCTGTAGCTCCTGAACGAGCCTGTACTCCCCCAAATCCTGTCTTGCGCGCCTTGCCTTGAGTTTCAGAGGACCTGAAGAATGTTTTAGGATAGTAATAACATTATATAAGATAATCATATTGAAAAGATGATATATATAAGATAATAACATTCAAAACTTGATGATTTTACCTTTCTGTACATTTTATATACAAATTCATTAAATAATTTTGCTTGTAAATGTCTATTTGCATCACATTTATTACAGAAAACACATTATTTGATCAATTTACATTGTGCCCCTAAAGTTCTTTGTGTATTCCTTACTTTTTCAACTTAGGAGCACATGTGCTCCTTGGGAAAAAAGTTAGCGTCAAGCCCTGACCGTGATATAAAAGTTGACGGTTAGTATACCGAGTTCATTTGCTTATCTACAATATTGGAAAAAACATGTAACTGGATGTTAACTCTCCCCTTTATTATATGTTATTTTCTGAGGGGAGACTTTTTACACATAATTCCATTAACACAATGGTTTCAGGTTTCAATTATAGTGTTAACATGTTTGTTGAACCAAAATAACCCTTCATTTTCCTTTAGGGGTCATTCTGAAATATTAATTCTCTAATACTATGATACCGTGAAACCATGATATTTTCGTTCTAGCTAGCTATTGTACGTGAAAATCTCATACTGTTGAAACCGTGCTGAGAAGCATGTTTCAGAAAATGATTCTGTGTAACTGAAAAGAATGACTGCTCCAGTCCTGCGCTTTCATGTGATATGCGTGGAATTTCTGTTTAATCCTGCATTCGCGAGTAATCCATCCAAGAGTAATGTGTGTGCAAAGCTGTATGAAAGCTTTGTTATACATAATTTTAGTGTAACTTTATAATTTTTTCCTTGTGAAAATATTGACTACCGACAAGTGCTTGGTCTTGTCAGAAAGCTGTGGTCACGCTGTTTCACGTGATATGAGTGGCTTCTCGCTATGATGAATGGTTGCAGAGAAAATCAATAGAGAAGAACAGGTGTGAATTTGGACGCACTTTGCGTCGTTCAGGCCCATAACCGCTATCCATATGATGCTAAAGTTAGTGATTATTTGTATTGTTACCTCTCTGGCTGCATATGTGTGAGATGCAGCCACTTGTCTGTCTGAGTTGCGCTTTAATGTGTGAGGTGAATCAATAGCGCATCGCTGTTCTACTCAGTAGTTATAGGCTAATCTATTGTAGGATGGTCAGACAGCACTTGGGTGTGTTTACAAAAATGCGGCTTGTCGATTTAAACATTTCATACACCAGATGTAACATGGATCTGCCGATGCACGTTCATATGAGTCAGCTGTCACTGTTTGTCAGTAGAGACTTCACTCTGCAGTGTAGTTTATACAGTTTAGTGATTCACCAGAGAAATACACAGTAATACTGGGCTTCATGATTTCCCTCTATCTTACCTTTAACTGTAAATCTAATATATATATATATATATATATATATATAAATCTAATATATATATATATATATAAATATATATATATATATCTATATATATATCTATATATAAAATATATATATATATATATATATATATATATATATATATATATATATATATATATGTATATATATATATATATATATATATATATATATATATATATATATATATTATATCCAGTATGTATATACATATATATATATATATATATACATATATATATATATATATATGTTATGTTCATCTGTAGTGTGGGGTCATATGAGGGCGGAGGCGTTGAGGGTTGGCCATTTGACAATACCCCAGAAAATCTCCCTCCTCTTCACAGCCTAATGTTGGCAGGTATGAAGAGTCAGAACTGTTCTTTGTTTTTGTTGTGTTAGCAACAGTGATGTCAGGTTTGGCATGAGATATGGAATATCAAATCATCCATATTTTTTTCACTACATCTTAGCCTTTCTTACCCTCAGGTGTACATAGACTACAGGTGATATACTTCTTTTTACAATACAAAATGTATATTATCGGTTATTGCATCGGTTATCGGCCATGACAAGCAGGTAATCATTGGTTATCAGTATCGGTTGAAACAATCCATATCGGTGCATGCCTATTAAAAAGCATGTTCACTTCATGCCTTTTGGAGATCAGTTTATCTTCTACTCACTTAACTATTCATACTAAAAGAAATTTTGAGCAGGGTAGCCTAAACTTTTGCATGCCACTTTAGGTTCAAAATTCCAGTATTGTGACAACACTACAACTGGATGTAAATCTTCTTACACCCTGGTATAAATATCATTGTTGGCTATGGACAACTGGGTCTTTGTCTCTGCCATCATGCTACATAAATACAAGTGTAAATAGCCACATTGGCTATTCCAACCCAGGTGCAAATAGCATTATTGGCTGTGGACACCTGGGTGCTAATAGCATTTGTCAAATAATCATCAGTTACAGTGCTACAAAATGCTGATGAATATTACGGGAAAATAGCCACAAGCTAGGATTCAAATTCAAGTAAATGAAAGGTTAAAAACAATGATATCATTTCTATGTATATGTTGTTGTTTTTTTACTCTGACACATCAGTCCTGCTAGTAGTTCGTCCTGCTGTGGTAGGATTAGTATGATACTCTGTGTATGTATCTGTCCACACTGTAATGTGCTCCATAGAGTAAGGGTCTCACTGACCTGTTTCATCTTAGCTAACTCTCGACGCGTGTGTTCATCATTTCTCAGGTCTTTCTTGTTTCCCACAAGAATAATGGGCACATTGGGACAGAAGTGCTTGACCTCAGGAGTCCACTTCTCTGGAATATTCTCTGCATCAGGCACAAGGTGAACATGTTGAACATGGAGCAGATGCAAACAGAATGTTTGTGGAAAAACAACAATGACAAAGAGGAAATCTCACCCAAACTGTCAGGGCTGTCAATGGAGAAACACATGAGGATGACATCTGTGTCTGGATAGGAGAGAGGCCTCAGTCGGTCATAGTCCTCCTGACCTGCTGTGTCCCAAAGAGCCAGTTCCACCTATAACAGGACAGGATAACAGGACACTATATTACAACCAAGGACTTTACTACATACATTATTTTTTATTTATTTCATATTTTACCCCCCTGAGGGGAAATTCAATTTTTTCACTCTTGTGTCATTAACACACAGGTCCGGTAGCAGTAGTAGTACACATGCACAAACAGGACCTACACATGCACAAAGTGGAGAGATGTCAGAGTGAGGGGGCTGCCTTGGTCAGGCGCCCTGAGCGGTTGGGGGGTTTGGTGCCTTGCCGAGGTGCCTTGATCAAGGCGGTGACCTCTCCAGCTACCAGTCCATACACGTATTTGGTCCGGACAGGGACTTGAACAGGCAATCCTCCGGTTCCCAACCCAAGTCCCTATGGACTGAGCTACTGCCGCCCATATTCAGTACGTCAGTATACCTTTGTAAAAATTAAATGTCCTGGACTCTGTATGACAAATTCAAGTTTGTGAAAGATTCAAAATGATCTGTGATTGTAGGGAAAAAATACAAATTGTCTAAAATTTAAGCACAAATTAAATCGGTGAGAGTACACAAGCTCTCACCGTTGTACACCTAGCTTACCATAAAGACTGGAAATGAGGGAAAATAGCAAGCCTGACTGTATCTATATGAAATATAAAATTGACCATTTGGAACTCTCTCCCCCCTGTAATCTGCAACGTCCCTTCACTGGTCATTTTCAAATCCACCCTCAAAACCCATCTGTTCACCATGGCTTTTTAATTCAATAATCCATCTCATCCCCAGTGTACCATCACACAGTTTCTCTGCTTTCTTCTGTTGTTTGTTATATTTTTGTTGCTTTTCTGTACTGCTTGTGTTGTATTGTACTGTTCTGTTGGTGTTATTGTTTCATTACTATGTATTGTAAAGTGACCTTGGGTTTCTTGAAAGGCGCTATATAAATTAAAGTTATTATTATTATTATCATTATTGTTATTCAAGCACATGTTAGGGGCTGCATCTATTTTTTGGCAAACAGCTGCCCAGCTCAGTGACTTCCCAAGTCTTGTCATCAGCTGGTTGCATTGACAGTATATGACAGGTCCCCAAAAATGAAGCCAAACATCTGGATCAAGCTGGCTGCAGTATAGGTCATAAACAGGTCTTACAGTTTACATCCATGTCTGTGAAAACATGGATGCTTCACACATCTTCGCCCTGACAGCCCAGAAGATCTATACAATCAGCACAGTTTCAAGGTGGACACTCAAGATGTGTGTCACCAATTCAGTATCTGACCAAATGTTTCCCCTTCTGTTCCTGAGATATGACATTGAGTTATGGCCAGAAAAGTGTTTTTCATGATGTCACTGTGAAGCTGACCTTTGACCTTTTGGATATAAGATGTCATTACTTCATCATATCCTATCAGATATCTGTGTGACATTTTGTCGTAATTAGTGTAAAAAAGCTAGTTACGTCCCAATAGTCTTGTTACAGGGGGGCTGCTAACTACAGTGGCCAACACAAAAGATAGATTGCTGATGTTTTTGAGGTTCTTCTGTTGTATGTTGTGGTGTTGTATATTGTTGTTTCTGTGACATTTTAAGGTGCTAATAATACACCAATAAAGGTGTATCTTACCTTATCTTATCTTAAATATATGCATGATTGTATGTAAGTGTATGATGTATGGTGTGTAGGAGTATAATCATATGGGTGGACGTCTGTAGATATGTATAGTTTTTATTTGTGTTTATATATTTTTTCCTTTGTGAGCACGAATGTTAATAAACTCAACTCAAAAACATGACTGTCTAGAGCCAGTGTTTGGTTTGTCCGTTCTGGGCTACTGTAGAAACAAGGCAGTGCAACATTGAGATCTCTATAAACAAGGACCCACTCCCTATGTAGATATAAACGGCTCATTTTAAGGTAATGAAAACACAATGACTCATATTTTCAGGTTATTATACACTAAAGAAAACACACTTATTACGCTCCATTTCTGCCAATATACCCCCCTAAATCCTACAACTAGACCTTTAAAACAATCCCTGAGGTTCAGAGCTTCAGACTTCACAGTGTTTCAATAGACTACTGTAAAAAACATGAAAGAAAAACACAACATTTGTGAGTATAATGAACAGCTTACCTGTTTACCATCGACCTCAATATCTGCCACATAGTTTTCGAACACTGTGGGAACATAAACCTCAGGGAACTGGTCTTTGCTGAACACTATGAGCAGACAGGTCTTCCCACAGGCTCCATCACCAACTATCACCAGTTTCTTTCTGATTGCAGCCATCTAAAAGAATAACAACAGAACAGAGCCATTTACCAGCATCAAGATATGGGATGTTTACAGGCAAGATCAGGCAGGTCGGAGATTTAAAGGACACAGTGATGACTTAATTTTAACCAGTGTCAGCTATTTTGTTTGTTGAGAGCCCCAGAAATTCAGTATGGACGAGGAAACACAAACTATTAAGCCATGAAATCTAACAAGGCTCAACAAAAGTTCTACAGTGTATTTCTGTGGGAAAGTATTTTTTACATTTGTTTGCAGTGAGTGAAGCATGTTCTTTGTACAACCAACGTGAACATAACATGTTTGCTATGTTTTCAGCTGAGCTTAATAAATCTCTCAGAGAAATTCCTCCTTCAAACTGTGGACTAGGGTTGCAGCAGTATACCGGTTTTAAAGTATACCATGACATGAAAATAACAATTATCATACCGTGTACATTTGCTTATCTACAATATTGAAAGAAAATGCAGCTGGATGGAGAATCTCAACTTAATTGTAATTATTTTCCAAAGATGGACTTTTTACACATACTTCCATTTAAAAAAAAAACAAGATTTCAAGAAGGGTCGCAGCAGTCAAGTTCAACTTTATTTTAGTTTTTACACATACTTCCATTTTAAAAAATGGTTTCCAGTTTCTATTATAGTAATAACACATTAGTTCAACCAAAAAAAAAAAACCCCTTCTGTTTTTATTCCTTTAGGGGTCATTTTGTCTCATAATAATTAGTCTGTAATACCATGATACCATCATATCTACTGAGATGGTTACTGTACCATGAAATCTTATACCATTGCAACCCTTCTGTAAATGTGCTTACTTATCACCCATCCTAAAAACTTACACAGCTGCAATGTTTCATCATATCAGACCAAAAACAGCCTGCATCAACACAATGTACAAGGCCAATCTGAATTACGGATCCATAAGTTTGCAGACACCTGAATACAGCACAACCTTTTATAATACTGTGAGGAAATATTTCATAACTCTGGATAGATATCATGGCAACAACTATTTTATCCTCCTCCAGCTGTGGCAATTGCAAGATTCGGAGAATTAAATTGTTCACGTTACAAAACTGATCTACCAAGAATGTTTGCTTGCATCTATTGGACTGGCAAACCAATACTTTGCTCAGTGATGGAAACTGTGATCTCTGTGAGGTCCCTGCTGTGCCAATGCAGTGGCCTCAATGAAATGGTGAGGGGGCTTCACTTTTTCATGTAGCACCGCTGTCAGTCGGAACACAACCTCAATCTCAGAGGAAAGATGAAGCTGAGTACAGTTCATAGTGGTACTCTGACATCAGCACACATCAAAAGCTAAAGAATGCCTATTAAAAACACCTGCAGCCATTGTTTTCTATGCAAGCCCGCACTGACATCACTGTGTGTCATTGCTGATTAATGTGCATCAACACTTTAGGGAATGCCACCGTCCAATTTTCCAGTGTCAACATCTGTCCACTTAAAACAGCGTTGTTATCACATTTACTCATCACATCAGCAAATCGTAAATACTGTACTTCCACTGTTTCCTCTGTTGAATGAACTGTAGGTTATATGATGTGTTTGGAGTGTGTCACAGGGGTCAATAGTATGGAGTCCAATTACATTCTGTGATGCAGCTGATGTGTGTTGCAATTTAGATGGGTGACGAATGTGACCTATCTGTGGCAGTACATGAAAAGTGATCACCAAAGTCAAGAGCATTCATCCTAAATACTACCACTACCGTAAGAAACCTCGGAGTAATATTTGATCAAGATTTGTCTTTTAATTCTCATTTAAAACAAACCTCACGGACTGCATTTTTTCATCTGCGTAATGTTGCGAAAATTAGGCCTATCCTGACCCGAAAAGATGCAGAAAAATTGGTCCGCGCTTTTGTTACCTCAAGGCTGGATTACTGTAACTCTCTATTATCAGGTAGCTCTAGTAAGTCCTTAAAAACTCTCCAGCTAATTCAGAATGCAGCAGCACGTGTACTAACAGGAACTAAGAAACGAGATCATATTTCTCCTGTTTTAGCTTCTCTGCACTGGCTCCCTGTAAAATCCAGAATTGAATTTAAAATCCTACTGTTAACTTATAAAACTCTAAATGGTCAAGCTCCGTCATATCTTAGAGAGCTCATAGTGCCATATTATCCCACCAGAACACTGCGCTCTGAGAACGCAGGGTTACTCGTGGTCCCTAAAGTCTCCAAAAGTAGATCAGGAGCCAGAGCCTTCAGCTATCAGGCTCCTCTCCTGTGGAATCATCTTCCTGTTACGGTCCGGGAGGCAGACACTGTCTTCACATTTAAGACTAAACTTAAGACTTTCCTCTTTGATAAAGCTTATAGTTAGGGCTGGCTCAGGCTTGCCCTGTACCAGCCCCTAGTTAGGCAGACTTAGGCCTAGTCTGCCGGAGGACCCCCCTATAATACACCGGGCCCCTTCTCTCCTTCTCTCTCTCTCTCTCTCGTATTCTATTACTGCATCTTGCTAACTCGGCCGTTCTGGATGTCACTAACTCGGCTTCTTCTCCGGAGCCTTTGTGCTCCACTGTCTCTCAGATTAACTCGTATCGCAGCGGTGCCTGGACAGCATGACGTGTGTGGTTGTGCTGCTGTCGTGGTCCTGCCAGATGCCTCCTGCTGCTGCTGCCATCATTAGTCATTAGTCATACTTCTTCTGTTATTATACACATATGACTATTGTCACACTTGTATACTGCCAGATATTAATACATACTTTCAACATATTGTACCACAGTAGCCAGAACTATAACTATAATATTATTACTTTCAATAATGTTGTTGTAAGCTACTGTCATTACCTGCATCTCTCTCTCTCTCTCTCTCTTTCTCTGTCACATTGTGTCATGTGGATTACTGTTAATTTGTTATGCTGATCTGTTTTGTACGACATCTACTGCACGTCTGTCCGTCCTGGAAGAGGGATCCCTCCTCAGTTGCTCTTCCTGAGGTTTCTACCGTTTTTTTTTTCCCTGTTAAAGGGGGTTTTTTGGGGAGTTTTTCCTTATCCGCTGTGAGGGTCATAAGGACAGAGGGATGTCGTATGCTGTAAAGCCCTGTGAGGCAAATTGTGATTTGTGATATTGGGCTTTATAAATAAAATTAAATTGAATTGAATTAAATTGTCAGTATCTCTCATATTTCATGACATTACATCAGTATCTTCCCCAGAGTTATACCTCTCCTGTAGCAACAAAAAGCCAAACTAACTAGGCACATCACTTGCTCAATGTCAATAACCACCAGAATACTAACCAACCAACTTCTATTTAGGCAAACATAGGGGGCGGGGCATTATTCTGATAAGTTAAGATTGTTAGCAATAGTCAATTCATTGAACTAATCACACGATGATAAATCCTAACACAATAGTAAACAGTCATTGTTATCCCTTTCATCAAAAATCATCTAAATCAACATATCTTGGTTGAAAATTGCAATATCATTGACTTGATGTTAAAGGGACAGTTGACCCCAAAACCAAAATAACATATTTTTCTTCTTACCTGTAGCGCTATTTATCAACCTAGAATGTTTTGGTGTGAGTTGCAGAGTGTTGGAGATATGAGCTGTAGCGAAGTCTGCCTTCTCTCCAGTATAATAGAACTAGATGGCACTCAGATGATGGTGCTCAAAGTGTGGGATGTTTTTTTTTTAACTCAACAACAATGTCTTTTTTCCAGTATAATGCACAAATATTGTATTTTACAGTTTCATGTAGGAACTTTTTTTTCCCTATCGCACTACACCCACTGACCATATCGCTGCACCGAAGGAACCATGCATGTAGTCATGGACAAGAGGCTTCAGCTTGTGACAGCAAGAGAAGTAAACACTGATGGCATCCTGTCTGGCTGATCTGTAACATTTGCTAGCTCAGTGGTGCTAGGTAGTGAATGCACACTTCCCTTTGTGAGTCCATGCAACTGGCAAATATAGTTCGCTAGGAATAACACAGTTCCTACATGAAACTACTCATAACAAGGTTTGTGAATTATCTTGAGTAATTGGGTCATGATTTTGGGGACGAGACATAGCTGTTGGGTTTTTCAAATGTACTTTTTGGTGCTTTGAGCACCACAAGCAAAGTACCGTCTAGTTCCATCATATTGGAGAGAAGGCACACAACTCTTAATACCTCCAACACTCGGCAACTCACACCAAAACTGTCTAGACTGATGAAGAGCACTACGGGTAAGAGGAGAAATGTGTATTTTTGATTTGAGGGCGAACTGTCCCTTTAACGGTTGTTGATAAAAAGATCTATCAATTGAACTGCCAAATGAAACTAGGTTGTTGTTGTTGCCATTTTTAATCCGAAACTGGTAAATGTTTTATCAGAATATATTCTTCCATATTTACTGAAGCTTCACCATTGTGTCGAAATAAACTCAGTCAACCCAAATCGGACTTTTAGTGGCTGGATCTCCTAACCTTACTAATTCGCATTCAGGTGACATCTGTACAGCCCGTCTTTCTCCAACCACCTCTATATGAACTATAACCGCTTTATAGAATTTAATGGGTAAATATGAGGGTACACAACGCTGGCAGAGGTTTTAGTTATGATGATCTTTAAAAGGCATTTAGGCTTCTTAGCCACTTATCGTATCTGTGGAATGTAGCAAGTTTACGTTGCACTAGAACTTAACTTCCTAACTGCTATTTACCAATGATGTAAAGGGCTAGTTGTCAGCTCAATCTCTGGTGAACTGCTTCACTCTACTGATAACTTGTAATCGTGGTGTTACCTTAGTTTCCGTTAATTTTCTTATTTGGCTAGCAGCAGTTTCCATTTCATCTGTGGAAGCTAACTATTAGCTTGCTAACTTTGCTTAGTTTTTTCGCGACAGCTGGCCTCTCGTCAAGCTAGACACATCAAATCTTAAGGCCGCAACCTATTTCTTGATTCCAGTACCTACCCTGACATACAAAACAGCGCAGTAGATACATATTCTGTGTAGATCATTAAACGTAATTTTACCGTTTTGTTAGAGGTCTTCGCCTTTCTTTAGTTTTCCCGTCGGACCTCACAGTCCCGCCCCCGACAGTGCCACGAAGATTAAACCCGCCCACTAAAAATACGTTGCTGAAGTTGCATTACATCCTCTTCCTTATTTGCTCGTTTCTCTTTAAAGACATGAAGAAAAGTGCCACTGTGGCATGACTTTTCATAAAAACAAGGAACAGATAGATAGGTTACCACTCTGTTTTTTACGATGGAGTATTGGGGTCACTGGTAGAAAATACAATCGAGTCATATGCTTATGGTCAGGGTACCTTCAGGCAGTTTGTTTTTTGTTTTAAAGAAAAAACGGAAATACCATGGTTTTCCGTTTTTTTCCTTTTTGGTTTAAAACGAAAAAACGAGAAAAAGGAGCCGTTTTTCCGGTTGTGTTGTCAGAATCAAAAAACGAAAACTGACAAAACCAAATTCAAATAACAGCACGATTTTGGTTTTTTGCCGATTCATTTTTTCATTTATTGTTTTGGACAAAAAGTAGAACGGCGGTGACATCAGAGGCGGAAGTAACTTCAAAATAAAAAACAGGAAGATAAGATTGCCTATAAAACTTAAAAAATATCCTATAAAACTTTCCCATGTATCTTTTATTTCCACTTATACCTGATGTTTTGCGCATTTTGAAAAGCTGCCGGCCATTGCTTTGAGGAACTTTTTATTCATAAAAATAGAAATAAAATGTTATGATCGCAAATTTTATGGCTACAGTAAAACTTGTTGTTCAACATAACGTTGCTGTTCAGAGGGAAATCGTCATGCACATTGTTCCCATGAAGGATGTATAGGGATTCCCTCAAAGGCTGTGTTTTAATATTCATTCGCTGAATTGTATGCAATAAAGTTTTGGTTTTTTTAATTTATTTTTTTTTTATTGAACAAATACAAATACAAAAAAAGACATACTCATTACTGACCACATGTGCAGATTACATTAAAAGGAAAATCACACCTCCTACATATAGAATCAAAAAACAGCTTAATAACTGTTAAATGCCATTGAAATGAAAAAATGTAATGAATGATGTAAAATAAAATACAAAAAAATAAATAAATAAATAAAAAATAAACAGGGGGGTCCAATTCAATTGAAGATTGTCTATAAGTGTGTATAATTTCTCAGCTTGGGTGTTATCGATTGTTTTCAGGCATTTTTGAAACAAAAGAAGTTCATTCTTAAGTGCAGACCATGAGGGGGGAGTTTGGGAGCATCTGCATTTATGTATATAAAATTGTGTTACTATGATGAGATTGTTAACCAAGAATTCAGTTTTCTTAACTTTGGGGATTACACCCATTTGAATATTCTGATAAGAGAAGAAATCGATTTCTATGGACTTGGAAGACAGCAAACCATAGAGACATCTCCATATATTCTGGACAGTTTCACATCCGAAAAATAGATGTTCTGTTGTTTCCAGATTTACACCACACATTTGACAATTTTCAACCTCGAATTTAAATCTTTTTTTCAAGAATTCATTGGATGGATATATGTCATTTATCATTTTAAAGTGGATCTCCTTATATTTCGGAGGAAGTGGAAATTTTAAAAATTTTGTTCTGATCGCTGATCTGTCAGATTTGTTGTAATTTTGGAGAATAAGAGTGCTCCTTGTTTTTCCCGGATATATGGAGTTTACAAAGAACTGTCTAAGGAATTTATTATGACATTTGTCATTCATGAAATCTACATCATCAATATTAATTTTGGGCAGTCTTAGTGTTCCTATGGTCCTTAAACTATTCTTCGCTATTTGAATAAAGGCACTTGGAATGTTATTCGTTACTTTTTTATATTCTTCAATGGAGCATTCAATATTATGTCTATTATTAAATTCCTCCAGTTCAAGAACGTTACCGTGATTGTCCATTAAATGTGCAATGGACCAAATACCTTTCTCCATCCAGTTTCCCATAAAAATAGATTTCCTCCTGCTCAATATAACTCTGTTATTCCATAATGGAACATTATGAGGGCTAAAATTGTGTTTGAAGATCATTTTCCATTGTAACAATACCTGTTGATGAAAAGTAGATAGTTTAATAGGCAATTTTGTAATTTCAAAATCACATGTAAGTAAGAACTTAATACCTCCTACTTTATTGAATATAAATGAGGGTAATGAGAACCATATATCATTTCCATTCTTTAAAAAAGACTGGAGCCATTTAAGTTTTAACACCCCATTCATGATTTCAAAATCAATTGCCTTAAGTCCACCATCTCCATAATCTTTCAACAAATCCCCTTTTTTGATATAATGATGTTTATTCTTCCAAATAAAGTTAAAATTAATTCTATTAATCTCCTTAATTTGTCTCTGAGAAATAGCGAGAGAATACGCAGGGTAGATTAATCTAGAGAGCGATTCAATTTTAGTTAACATTGTTCTACCGAATAACGTTAAATTTGTTTGCAATAAAGTAATCGAGAATAAAATAAATTATTGTGTGTGCCGCGTTGTTACTGTTAACACGGGTTTTCTCCATAACGCACTGTTGTGTCAGTGAAGTGTCAAGCTGATGTTTGTCCTTTTTACCAGCAGATGGCAGTAGGCCTATGGATTTATTTGCTGTCAATGAATGCCTGGTTTTCTCTTAGTTTCTGTTGGATTATACAGACCTGCAATTCTTCTGATTATTGATACGGACAATTCAAATTATATGCAGCATATATTTACTTGTATTCTTTTATATTGTTGTATCACATAGGCCTATGCATTGTTGGCAGAGATGGGCAGTATTTTAATTACATGTATTTAAAATGTTTTATCACTTACTATGACAACAGAAATGTCATACAAAAATACATCCTGTGCCTTTTTTTCAAAATCTGATTAATAATCAATGATTAATCGATTATTTTTTTTAAATAGGCCTATATAATTAGTGGCAGCCCTAACTGTATGCAACACATCTGATTCATATGATTTTAACCTGTTAGTGTTTCTTGCAATGTCCCTCACAAATAAACTAATAAATACATGAATACAAACACCTTAGCTACTTCTACTCCTTCATCCAATATCTCTGCTTCTGGCGGAAGAGGTTGGCGGAAGTCGGATTGGAACGGAAGCAACGTTGGTTGGCGGGATCATGAGTTAAAACTGTGCTGTGAACGGATTAAAGAGACGGAGAAGCTGACTAGTTAACAATCTCTTTTTGGACTTTGGATTCGGACTGTGTATTGGGGTACTGGTGGATTGAGTGGGGAGCTGAGTGCGGGATATCGGCCGACAGCCCATTCTAGCTCTGCTTCTGACTGATCTGCAAGTCCCCATATACAAGGGAGAAGTTGAGGCTTGCATTCCCACAAGCAGGGACCGTTCATGGCCACTCAGGACAGAAGCTATGGGGGTGGGAGTGGGGAAATATGGAAGACTGTGAGCAGAAATAGACCCAAAAGAGATCGTACAGCTAGGGGTGATACTTCACAGGATAGTGATGTGGATAACACGCAAGCTAAAGTAAGGAGGGCTGAGTCTAACAAGGAAGTGAGATTTAAAGTCCTGATAAAAGTCAAGAGTGGCTCTGGGTGCTCCTCTGTCAGCCCTCTGAAATTGACAAAAGAGTTGAAAGAAAACATTGGAGACGTGATTCATGCTACTGTCCTGAGTAATGGAATGATTTCTATTATTTGCAAGACAGAGGCTCAGCAAGAAAAGGCACTTAAAACAAAAAACATCCTGGATAAAAGAGCTGAAGTGTTCAAACCATGCTCTGTCTATGAGACTAAAGGGGTGATATACAGTATATCAAATGATGTGTCAGAGGAAGAGCTGCTGAGGAGTTTGAAAGGAGGAAATGTTCTTGGTGTGAAGCGCATGGGTAAAAATGATAGAGGATTCACTCCTATACTTTTAACATTCAAAGATGAAGAGCTGCCCAAAAAGGTGATGTTGGGATACATGAGCTACTCTGTAAAGACCTATGAAAAGCCCCCAATGAGATGCTTTAAATGCCAAAAATTTGGGCATGTTGCAGCTGTGTGCAGGGAGAGAAGAAGGTGCAGATGGTGTGATGGGGATCATGATGGGAAAGAGTGCAAAGGAACAGCTAAGTGTTGCAACTGTGGATGTAATCACCCAGCTTCATACAGGGGATGTACACATTATCAAAAAGCTGAGAAGGTGCAGAAGATAAGAAAGGAAAACAAAGTGTCTTATGCAGAAGCAGTACGGAGGGTGGAAGACACAAGCAAGGTGGGGCAGGTCAGAGCAGAATCTATCAATGAAAGGCAAATAAAAGGAGGAGAAATGTTTAACAGTGATGATGTCATGGTTGTGGTTAATAAAAAAATGCTATTGGCATTTATGGTTGAAGCAATGTGGAAGGTGAAAATGGTTGCAAACAAAAAATCGGATGTGGCAAGAGAAGTTACTACTGCAGCAGAACAGTTGCTGGGATTTAAGGGCATAGATCCAAAAGAGGTATGGGAGGCTACCTACTCACAAAATAAAGATGGGCACACTGTAAATGAGGGACAGGAACTACTGCTGGGAACAGATGAAGAAGAGATGGACAGCAGAGATGGGGATTATGATGAGGATTAACTTCATTCATAATGTTTTACATCTTACAATGGAATGCCAGGAGTTTAACAGCAAACGGGCAGGAACTTAAGAAAAGTTTAGAAGAATTCAGGGAGAAGCCAGAAATCATCTGTATTCAAGAAACATGGTTAAAACCAAACTTGGAGTTTAAAATCAATGGATATAACAGTGAGAGGAAAGATAGAGAAAACAGGACAGGAGGGGCTGTGCTACTTTTGTTAAAATGGGAATACAGTATAGAAGGAAAGAAGTTGAGACAGATTTGGAAAGTGTGATTATGGAGGTAAGGAAAGCATTTGCAGGAAATAATGGACAAAATTAGCGCACTGGGTCTGGGTAGGGGATTTCAATGCTCATAATGAGCTATGGGGAGGACAGAAAAATGAGATCTGGTAGTGTTGAATGATGGTCGACCAACATGGTAGACATCACAATGGTAAGAGCAGAATTAGCAGCAGTAAGTGGATGGGAAGTAATGGACCAGTATGCAATGGGGAGTGATCACATACCAATTATAAGCAAGTTTGGAAGGTGTTTGATTGAGGAACCAGATAACCTTGCAATGGGATTTAACTTTAAAAAAGCAAATTGGACAAAATATCAGGAAAAATTAAATGAAGAAATAGGCTTGATAGACAGTGAACATTGTATAGAGGAATGGAATAGATCTTTCTCCAAATAGATATGGTCAGTAGCAGTAGAGACGATCTCTAAGAAGAAGGTCCCTAGAAGAGGCTCTATGGTCCCTTGGTGGAATGAAGAGTGTAACAAAGCTGTTCATGCCAGGAATAAAGCATACAAGAAACTAAAAAAGTACCCATTAGAAAGCTATGCAATTGAATATAAGAAGTTGAGGGCCAGAGCCAGAAGGGTCATAAAAGAGGCTAAGAAAAAAAGCTGGAGAGATTTTTGCTGCAAGCTGGGGCCTGAGACCTCTACAAAGAAAATCTGGAACTTAGGTCGCAGAATGTCTGGGGTGTGCAGGCAGGGCAGACTACCTGTTCTTTGTCATAATGGAGAGAAGGCTATAAACAATAGAGAGAAAGCGCATATGTTAGTAAAGCAATTTCAAAAAGTTCATAGCTCAGAGACAATGTAAGTGAGGAAAATAAAAGAATAAGGGAAGAAGCAATAACAAGGCAAACTGATAAACTACAGGGAAATAATGATAATTCAGATGCTATCAGTAGTTATTTTACATTAGATGAGCTAAAAAGAGCTGTAAATCAAGGTAAGGATACAAGCCCAGGTAGAGATGGACTAGAGTCCTAGAGTACTAGGTTGATTGGACTAAAAAATGGGGATTTAAAATGTCTATAGACAAAACAAAGTTCATAGTGTTTGGATATAAAAAGAAAATGCCAGATAAAGGTCTGATGATCAGTAGTCATACTCTAGAAAGGGTTCAGAGTTTTAAGTATCTTGGAATGTGGATGAATGAAAGAGTGACATGGAAAACACATGTAGAGAAAATTGTGCTTAAATGTGAAAAAGTAATAAATGTTTTAAGATGTCTGGCAGGAACTGATTGGGGGGCTGACAGAGAAACCATGCTGATGATCTACAGAGCAATGATTCGATCTTGTATAGACTATGGGTGTATAGTATATGGGTCAGCAGCACACACAACACTGAAAGCACTGGATATTGTGCAAGCAAAAGCCTTAAGAATATGTAGCGGAGCATTTCGAACTACCCCAGTTTCAGCTTTATTGGTGGAAATGGGAAAAATGCCATTGGGAATAAAGAGGGTTAAGCTTGGGCTCAAATATTTGATGAAAACAAAAGGGGAAGATGAGTCTTTTCCAACTAAAACACTGCTAGACCAACATTGGGAATTTGGGGGGAGGAAAAGAAGAATTAAAGTTCATTTTGGAGTCAAGCTAAAAGATAATGCAGGAAAAATAGGCATTCTGGAGAAGAAAGTATCTCCCCCAGTCTGCTGGTCAACTGTTCCACCATGGCTTTTTACAGAACCTGAGATTGATATGAGATTTTTAAATAGTAAGAAGAGGGAAAAGGACGAAAACATTGTTAATAAAATTCAAAAGCACTTGCAGCAAAAATGGAGGTCACATTTACAGATGGGTCAAAAGAACCAGAAAGCGGGAGGGTGGCAATTGGCATAGTAATCCCCCAGTTAGAAGTAGAAGTAGAAGTTAGTAGAAAAGGCTATAGGATATCAGATCACACGTCAGTATACACAGCAGAGATGATGGCAGTTTTGAAGGCTCTTCAGTGGGTGGAGGACAATAAACCAAGTTATACAGTCATATGCAGTGATTCAGCAGCAACTATACAGACTATAAAAGAGGCACGTTCCAAGTCCAGACCTGACTTAATAACAGAAATGTGCCTAATATTGTATAGAATTAACAAAATGGGGTGTGAGGTGGGGTTCATCTGGGTACCAGCACATGTGGGCATTCAGGGGAATGAGGAAGCAGACATTGTGTCTAAAAACGCAATAAAGCAGGAAAAAGTAAAATTGGAATTGGATTTTGGACCACCAGAATACTCATCTGTAATAAACCAGGCAGCAAAGGAAATGTGGCAGAACTCATGGGATAAGGAAAGCAAAGGCAGGATATTTTATAATATACAAAAGAACATAGGGAAAAGCAATAATTGCTTTGGTTGCAGCAGGAGAGACGCTGTAGTTATCACCAGAATAAGACTTGGTCATTGTGGTCTTAGAAGTGGGCTGGCCCTGACTGGGAAGCACCCGGATGGACAATGTGAGTGTGGAGAACCAGAGACTGTGACACATGTTATTTTACAATGCAAGAAATACTCATCTCAAAGGAAGAAACTTTTCAGAGAATTGGGAGCAGCTGGAGAGACTGTTTTTAACATGAACACACTGCTGAATATGGAAGACTGGAACAAGATGAAGAAGCTGCTTCAGTATCTACATTACATTGGAATATACAACAGAATATGATTAAACACTAGAAGAAATCGCATGGAAACAGTAGAGGGCAGCAATACGCCTTAGATGCGTCTAGTCTGCCAAAACCAAAGAAGAAGAAGAATCTCTGCTTGTATTCAGGTCAAAGGAAGTTGACGTGTATGAGCCAATAAGCGGCGGGATGATGATCATGACGTTTGCTATTGGCTGGTTCAAAAAGAAGGCGTTTTAAGCGCTAACGGCTTCAGTTTGAGTTGTGTCGCCTTCGGAATAGACGGTTTTGGTAAGCTTTTCAACCAGACTTATTTTATTTATTTCGTAATAATGTTACATCGGTAATTGTTTCCTTATGTTCTGATTTCCCGTTTACTTACTTAGATAATCACACGACTGTAGCAATATTTCATGTGTTTATTGGAATTAACTGATTGTTAGATAGTTGGAATTCTACTAAACGTCTGCTTATGATGGCAAGTAACGTTAGCTCAACGTTAACTTGCCAATTCTCCCTTCGTCACGTTACTTGTGTATTACAGCTCATATGAAGAAAATACGACTAACTTCTACCTGGATCACCACAGCAGTTTACATTTTCTTATCCGCAGAAATTAATGAGTTATTTTGCGAAGCCTTTCCCAGATGTAACGTTGACCTAGCGTTAGTTCAAAGAGATCGCTAACGTTAGCTTGGTTGATTAACTTCAACCGTTCGCAGACGTCCCACAGGGATCTCTTTTCATTTACAATTTGCTGTTTTTGCTGGTTCTTGTTTAGGTACACTGTCGAATAACACATTTGAGATTATGGCCGAAAGCGACTCTGGCGATGGCTCTGAGCGCTACGAATATGACGCCCCGTCCCATGTTGTCGACTTTGTAGAACTGGCGAATGCAAAAAATGAAGATACGTGGTTTGGTAAGTTTCCCTTCAGTGATTTTTATCACACTGCCATTTAGTTAATTTGTGGAAACTGTAACATTAACGTTCGTCAACATTTCCCAATTCTTTGTTTTGCCCGCTGACATTATAAGTTCAAACAATTTAATGAGAATGAGATTTTCCTTAATGTTAGGTAGTCCTGCTTCAGAGACCGTTTTCACGGCAGACATTTTGACATGCCATAGTAGGAAAACACGGGTGTGTTTAATAACATTAACGAAGGCTGCATTGTACTTGCTGGAGGCGCTTACATTGTGCATCCTGGTTCACTGGAACAGCCTACCGGGACACGTAACAGAACTAAGCCGTAGTATTGTCAATGTTAGGAATTTTACCTGTGCCTTTCCAACTACGACAAGTCAAAATGTCTGCTGTGAAAAAGCTCTACTCGAGAAAATCAGTGTGTCCCAAATCGCACACTTCTGTACTAAACACTGAATGTTTTGAGTGCTGAGGGATCAGAAGTAGAAAAAAGGTGGTCCCACTCAGATGGTCAGGAGGACTGCGTTGACCCATTCAGTTTGACGCGCTTTACCATGTAGATCTGAATGGGGTATTACTGTTTTTGTTTTTAAGCAGCGTGAGGATTGGCAAAAGAGAGATACGGATTATTTTTTGAGTGATAATATAATATTAGTAGTGTTGCTCACAATGAAAGCTGTGTATTTTGGAGCAGAGTAACCAATATTTAGGTTAAATTAACTATCAAAGAATCTGTAAACGGAGTCTATCTTCTTGATCTCTGACTGTCTCTTATGTGCAGAGCAACAGATCAGTGCAGCAGATGGCCATCTTAAAACTCCTTTGAGGCCTAGCCTACCCTTTAGGAGAAGCCATGGGCCTGACCTTCCAAGAGCCATCGTACCCCCTCAAGTCAAGACTGATGAGGAATCTGGTTGGTTTTTGTTGCATTATTGCTAATTACTGAGGATACACTCTTAATTTTTTAACAAGATTCTTGCTCTTTCTGCAGTCAGTAACTGCAGTTGACTTTGGTTTACAGTAGTCAATACTGCAAGTTTGAATGAAGATTCTTAAAATAAGCACCAGTTTGACTTAGATTTCCTAGATTGCACACACGCAAAAGCACAATTAAGGGAGATGTATAAAAAAAGATCTATTTGGCAAATAAACCCTTCAAATATGTAAATGAAAGACACTTGGATAGCTTTCAGACTGAATGTAGTTCTCCTCTTCATCCCAGCCCAGTAAACTTTGTGTTAAATGTTGATACTGAATAGGTGGAACTGGATCCTTTATGTATTTACAATAACTGTTTAAAGCTGAACACTTGCGTGGACCTGTAGATTAGTCTGCAGTGTTATGTTATTCACTGAATTGTCGTCATGACGTTAATCTACATGGACGATCAATATTTCAGGTCCCAGTGCATCCACATCTCAACCTTCAAATCTTGTCACATCCTGGGGTGCTGGATCTCCTGCTCGCACTGGTGCACGACCAAAGAGGAAGACTGTTAATCAACCCCCTGCCCAGCCACGAAGGTAGAGTCTTTGTGATGGTCAATCTTACACTACAGTGTGGCACTGATTTTAGAAATAAGTGTGCTACAATGGTGCTTAACAATATCCGATTAATCAGTGATGTTGATTCATAACGCTACAGATTTACCTGATGATTCTGGCCCATTAGTGTGGGTAATGTGTTGCGTCAAACAAACCACCCAACTGCATTACATCAGAGTGCACAAAAGGACATCCTTGTGTATATCCCATACGGTCATTGTTATATTGTTTGTTCGGTGTGAATGAATGCATAATTTTGCTCAGTGCAGTTTTCTAAATTGAGATTACAACTTTCAGTTTACATATTGTTTCCACAATAATCTGCTTGTAAAGATGGTCATATATTGTCTGTGGCCCTGTTCTTTGTTTGGAGCTTGGGGACTTGAAATGTCACAAAACACTAAGTGAAGTCTGATTGTTTAGGAGTATGGGGAGCGTCTGACAAAAGGTGCTACTGAGTTGCATCATGGAAAAAGTAGAATCAAGTGTTTTGGGGACTTGACCTATACTTGAGATTAAATGTGCACATTTCTCATGAATTTATTCATTTTTAGGGTTTCAAAACGTAAAGAGATGAGCAGTGCTCCAGCTCCACCACCATCAAAGAAACACAAAAAGTAAGTGTCAAAACTGTCCTGTTGTGTCCTCAAGATGCCCTTTTACCGCAGTAAAGCTGGATTTATACTTATGCGTCAACTCTATGCAGAACCTACGTACATGGCCCACACCTTTTTTGTGAGCATTTATACTTGCATGGTGGTGTGTCTGTCACTCTACAGTTAAACCTCTAAAACACTTGTTGGCGGTGGGGATTCTGTGAAGTGCTGTTAAGTTTACAAGTACAGTGAAATAAAAGTAAATAAAGGCTTTGTTTCCACTGAAAGGAAGTGTTTTTCAGCTTACAAATGTAGCACAGAGGTCTGCGTCACCACAACGTGTAGTTATATTTCTGCGGAGGTGCACGTCAGGCTATAAATCCTGCTTAAGTCCTCTGGCCCTGAAAACAGGGTGTCTGCAAGTCTTTAAAGTCCTAAAATTTCTTAAATTCAGTTATATGAATATTAGGCCTCAATGTCATTAAATAGTAATTTATCCACCTTTTTTAATTTCTTTTTGCCAAAGTAAGTCACGCTCTTCTGTGAAAACCCACATTTTTGATGTTACAAATCTTTGAACTTTCCACTAAACCTCATAGTGTCTTTTATACTCACTTACCTGTTGGCAAAATGTATATTGATCTAGCTCACTATGATAGCCATATTCCTGCATGTAACTTTGCCTCTGCATCAGAAGACGATGATTCAACCAGTTTTAAATTTGGTTCAAGTATCACAAAGAGGTCTTGAAAAGCATTACTTGAGCATTACCGCAGGGATGGGGACTGCTGTTTGATGGCTCTGTAGCACCCACTAGTGGCAGGCAGCTACATGGCAATTGGTTTAACCTACTAATATTTCTGGTGCTGACTTGCGAGGGGACAGATGTTAAATTGCTTAGATGACTAATCGCACGCATCCCTACAAGAGACCTCGTCAGAGTCCTCACTTTGTATTACCCTTTTTGTATCTGGAGTTTTCAGCTGCAGTTGTCTGTTTCAGAACTCCTCCTGTTGCCCGAAAATCCAGAAGTATGCTCCACAGCAAGGGGCAACAGAATACCAGGACTGGGCCTGTGACCCGTGCAGCAGCCTCTGCCACAGCAAACACAGAGTGAGTCTACCACTACCAGTGAAACCAGTGTTTCTCAGCCTCCTCCTGGAATATCTGTTTTATCATTCCATAACCAACTGAGATCTGCTGTGGACTGCAGGTACCTCTCCAGTGTGACAACTATTTATTTTTGCCGATGATTAATGTGTCCAAACAGGCCAAGTAGCTCTGAAGAACAGGAGCTGGAGCGCATCAGGAACCTCCAGAAGGAAGTAGCTCTGCATCGCAAGAAGAACGAGGCCAGCTACAAAGCTGCTCTGGCTGGCAGTGAGTAGATAATACTGATTTCATGTGGGGCTGCAACCAGTAGTAAATGCACTGACGACATCCTTTTTTCTGACTAACGAGTTGTTTGTCACCATTTTTATGAGATCTGAAAGTTGTGCTTCAGGTTGACTTGACTTCTTGAAAAACAGTCTGGGTCATTATTTCAGATCCACCACCAAAGAAGATGGCCCTGTCAGTGACTGTGCCTAAAGAATTCAACTTCAACACAAAGACCCGTGCCAAAGCGACCACTTCATCAAACACATCCCACAAAGAAGTGGACTTTATCACTCAGCTTCGCAAACCTTCCTCTCCAGTAAGTACTTCATTACTGACATCTTTTTTTAAAGTTGTTGCGCAACCGGAGAGGCCAAACTGTCAAATCCAGACTACTGATGATTCACTTAGAATGTGTAAATGTTTTTGGATTCTCTGTGCACACAACAGGCAACTGGAATAACGCAGACTTCCCCCAAACTGCCTCTGTAGTGAAATCAAAATTTAGACATCCACACAATTATAAAAACTTTGGCTTCAGTACACATTCATTTTGAGTGAAACATTACTGCGAAAAGTGAATATACACTGCCTAATGTTGTTGCTTGCCCCTACCCCCTTCTCTCTTTCTCTTTCTCTTTTTTTTATTTTTTTTTTTTATTTTTTTTTTTAAAAGGCAAAGACTATGAAAGGTGCCACCGTGCCCAAACCCTTCAACCTGTCAAAAGGCAACAAGAGAGGGGTAGAGGAGTCTGCTGCCTACGTGCCCATGGCTCAGCAGATACAGCAGTTCCAGAAACGAACCCCTGACCGCTACCATCTGCACAGTCGCAGGAGTGTAGAGAGAGGTGGGTTGTTTTTTTTTTTTTCTTTGGTAATTTACTTGTTTTATTGCTTTTCAAAAGAGGTAAATGCACCTATCTAGTTTTCCAACCACTCGACAAAGCACTTTACACTAAGTCACATTCTCCCATTCATACACTGGTGGCCGAGGCTATCATACAAGGTCCCACCTGCTACTCCGTTTTTAACACACTCGCACACCAACGGAACAGCCGTGGGAGCAACATGCGGACTGGAGGAGCTGGGGATTGAACTGACGACCTTCTGATCAGTGGACAACCCACTCTACCTTCTCAGCCACGGCCTTAGCATCACACAGAGCAAAGACATTACTAACAGAAAACAATAACTAACTAAACAAATCACAAAGTAAGGAAATTTGTGTTTGGTACATTATTTCTTTGCTGTAACAATGCTTCTTGGCAATAAATCTTACACAGTTTGAAAGCCTGTTTATTTCCCTTTTTTAAATGGTGCCACATTTTGTTAGGAACATGCATTTGTGGGATGAGCAGCAGAGCTGAGTATGTGGGTTGCGCCCATGAAGAATTTGCCAAATCTATTTGCCCGTGCCACTGAGGCTTGTTTTGGTTTTGTTTTGGTTTTGTTTTGTTTTGTTTTGCTGTTGCTATTGACTCTTGTTTTGAGCCTCTGGTACCTCAAGGTTCCTCATCCTGTCGGCACTTACCCTGAATTTCCACCAAAAGCTTCATGAGCGTCATAAGCGGCCGGCAGCCTTCATTTTTCAATGCACGTTGGCGACGACGGGCGTCGGCTGCAGCAAGCGGCGCAATGCCAGCGACCAGAGCGTCAAGTAGAAGTTGAGAGAAGCTGAACCTTATGCAAATGAGCCACTCCACCACCAAAGCAGCAGCCAATTGCAGACCGGGATTCTCAAGTCGAGGCCAGGCAAAATTGAAAAGACGAATATGGAGGAGAAACTTATCAGCACAGTAGGGGCTTTCCCGGAGCTGTACCAGCCGGTGAAATTCCCCGTGGAGTTGTCGGGTTTGGAGGACTCTGTGGACCCAGACGGACCAACGGCTCCGGGCCCTGTGTTTCCTCAGCCAATACGCAGATGCAGCACAAAGGAGGTTTCCGAAAGTGCGAACCATGGTGAAATCATAATAGACTCAAAGGCTATATGACTGTTTATTAGAGTTATTTTAGTTGTGTAATGAAAGTAATGAATAAAACATAGTGAAGACTAGGGATGGGCAAACAATCAAAATTCATTATTTGATCATCAAAAAAAATTAACGATCAATTATTGATTCATTGATAAGTGAGTATTTCAAAAGAGCTGTAAGAACTGTAAGCAGTCTTCTACAGATTTGCAGTCAAGGTTTGCAGGACGATAGGGCCGACGGCTCTCTGCCCAGACAATCCGGAATACACTGCACGCAGCCAATCTCCAGTCTCATAGGGCTGCCAGGAGGCCTGGCATGACTGCCCTTCACCATCAGGCCTGTTTGCGCTTGTGTGGGCAACACATGCAGTGGAACCTGAACATGTGGAGGAACGTTACGTTCAGCGATGAGTCCCGATTCTGCCTACGGCAGTTGGATTGTAGGGTCAAAATGTGGAGAAGACGCGGAGAACGCTTTGCTGATTGCTGCACCGAGTAACATCTTTTGGTGGAGGCAGTGTGATGGTGTGGGGTGGCATCTCCCTCACTAGAAATACTAGGCATGTCATCATTGGAGGCAATCTCAATGCAGAGAGATATTGAGATGAAATTCTGCAACCAGTGGCAATCCCATATCTCCACAGTCTGGGACCAACCTCTGTCCTCCAAGATGACAACGCTCGCCCCCACAGAGCGGGGTTTATCAGAGAATCAGAATTTGGGAGTGGAGAGGATGGAATGGCCTGCCAGCAGTCCTGACCACAACCCCATTGAACACTTGTGGGACCAGCTTGGGCGTGCTGTTCGAGTGACCAACACAACCACGTTGGCTGACTTGTGACAAATACTGGTTGAAGAACGGGATGCCATCCCACAGCAGTGTGTGACCAGCATGAGGAGGAGGAGGTGCCAGGCTGTTGTGGCTATGTATGGTTCTTCCACACACTACTGAGGATCCTGTTTGTTTGTTTTGTTAAATGATTAAATTGTTAAATTGCCAATATGTCTGTCTTGTTTCTTCAGACTTCAATCATCCAATCCACCAAAGAAGAGTCAACAGCAATAAAAGCTGTTTGGTACTGGCAGAGAAGATTTTGCAGATTTTTCATGGGCACAACCCACATACTCGTAAATTTTTTTTTTTTTTTTTTTTTTCCTTGAACAGTGGAAGTTCATGTGTCTTTAAATCACACTGATTTTCTCAGGGCCATCCCCAGTGAAAGGTGATAACCTGAAGCTCACCCAGCCTCACACCCCTCACCTGATGACCCGTCAAAGGAGCCGGCCACCCACCGTTAAGAGCAGTGCTGAGCTGGAGGCTGAAGAGGTGGACAGACTTCACAAGTAAGAACCTTTGCTGTTTCCCTTCTCCTGTCTAAGCTCTTTACATGGCCAATAAAAATGAATATTCTGTTTACATGCAGCCCTATACACTCTGATTAACATGCTCTAAATTCTGATCTATTTCTCCTGAACAGACTGAGATTTTAGCAATCTTATTAAGTTTAGTGCAGCTGCACTTTGCAAATGGATCCAATAAACTTGGGTAGGACATCAAATTTGATGTATGCAGACATGATGATGATGATGATGAATTTTATTTGAAAAGCGCCTCAAGGTCACTGTACAATAGTCAATGAAGTAATAAATAACAAGGAGAGACAACAAAGAAATGTACAGTGCAATGATAGAGTATGCTAATTTGAACAGGTGAGTTTTGAGTCTGGATTTAAACAGTGGAAGAAAGTCAATGTTGCGGATGTCAAGTGGGAGTAAGTTACAAAGTTGAGAAGCAGGGCAGCAGAAAGCTCTGCTCCCTATGGTGCTGAGGCGGGCAGAGGTGGCAACGTGGAGGAGATCAGACAAATATGGGGGAGCAAGGTTATGGATGGCCTTGAATGTGTAAAAGAATTTTGAATTGAATCCTGAATTTAACTGGAAGCCAGTGAAGTTGCTGGAGGACAGGAGTGTTGTGGTGGAATGACAAGGCTATGGGGGCTGAGCGGAGGAAAAAAAAAAGTTAATAACTTAAAAATTATGGCGAAAAGGTAGTTTCTTGCAACCCTAGAATTAAGATAAAAATATTCACAAACGAAAAACTCTTCTGGTTGCTGATAAGTAGTGTTTAACTTTTGATTTAACACTAAAAATTAAAACCCTCGGCACGCACTGCAGCGCAAGCAGACAGATGCGCGACTCAGAGCAGCATGTGTCACTGACACCAGACTCAGAGCGCAGCAGACCGGTGGAAAATGTCACCATCAGCATATTTTACATCAATAAAATCTATTTTCATTATTTTAGTCACATTGTTGAAAGAATTTAGTCGTCTGTGTTCAAGCAGGATAATAGGTCTCCATTCATTGCACGTCGGGCTTTCTGTTTCCTTGTCGGAGATGTTTTCTTTTTTAATTACATGATAGCTATTCTCCCTTAATTCACCAGTAAACAATACCTTTGTCCATTTCAAATAACCCATGGCAATAATAATATCCCTGTTCTCTGATTTACTGTCAAACTTTTTTAGGCAATTCATGCAACAATCAGACCAGATGACTTCTTTTCTCAGCCTAATGGGGCCGGCCTTTATTTGTCAACCAACCAAAAACAATCAATTAAAAACACAAACTGGAACTGGAACATGAAATGTTATATGCCTAACAGACATTGCTTCTCGTTCTTTGAGTTTACATATGGCTAAAGGGGAAAAAAACAACCGTAAACAGACGGCATGATTAGTGTTGCATTCAAGGTCCCCCAAAAAAACGGGAGGGGAAAGAAGGCCAAATATTTTATTTATTTATTTATTTATTTATTTATTTATTTATTTATTTATTTATTTATTTATTTTTTCATAATCGAATCGCGTGCCATCGAAAGAAACTTCAAATTTTTTGGGTCAGCCCTAAATCCCACATGCAAGGGGCTAGCCATAAGGTTGTTGTTGTTTTCAGCAAGTTGGCCTTGAATAGTTGATGATGAGCTGTAGAGCTGTGTTACTTGTTATGACCTAAGGTGTATTTTAATAAACCTGTCTTTGGTTTAATTTATTCTTTCAAGCTTTATTCCTTCACTCCATCTTATCTGAGTTCTGTTGTATGTTTGTGCTCCACAGATTTAATTGCAAACTACAACTGTTTAGTAAGTTAAAGATGCGTTGCTGCTAACGACAGCTTGAAGTGGCGATGAGGTCTTAAAATTTTTTTGGAAGGTCTTAAAGTCTTTAAAAAGGTATTGAAATTAACCTCAGGATTCCTGCATATACCCTGACTAAGCAGGGTACATAACTCCTTTGAGATCAGGTGGAGAGATCCACTTCCTGTCAGGAGGAAATCCAGGAAGAGGAAGGTTATTTAAGTGTGGGAGTGGCCTATTTGAATCCCTTTTGTTTGAGACCATGCTGCAAGGTGAGTGTGTGTGTGTGTTTATCTGTCTCCTTAACTTTAGCTTATATTGGAGTTATGCTATGTAGCGTGTGAAATAGAGTATGGTGAAGGTGCTAGGAAAGGTAGTATCAGCACTGCTTCTACCTGGAGCTTGCATGTACGGAGCCTGGGTTTGGTTGAAGGTGGCAGTGCTGTTTGGGCTGAGAAAGCCATGTGCAAGTAAGGTAAAGGAGGTTGTTGGGTTGGTGCGGGGAGCAGTGAGACCTGGCATTAGGGGAGTGTCTCTGGGACTCCAGAGATCATTGTCTAGCCTCCTGGAGGTGTCGTGGGACCAACTAGATGAAACACTGGTGAAAGGAGGTTCCCACCTGATGACCCCAAAGACATGTTATCACTGCTCACTGGTCTGTATAGTTAAGCCTTGCCATAATAGCTCATCATAGGGCTTAGGAGGTTATTCACTGAGTGCTGATCCTTCCTCTAGAGCACAAACTTCTTGTGTTTATTTGAATTAATGAGAGTGGAAGGATAGTGTGCTGTCAAGGATGACACCCAGACTCTTAACCTGAGAGCAGGGGGAAACGGAGGAGCTGTCAATTTGGAGGGAGAAAATGATGATGGCGCCTACTGAAAAGCAGGCTACAGCGTACAATGCAATAGCTTCCCTTACTGAGTGCGCAAGGATGCTGCACAGGTTACTACTTCAACTTTGAAGCACAACATAGTGGGTCACGTTATGAAATAACCTGAAAGTTTTGTGGGCACTGTATCCTGTGGTGTGTCTGTGTGTTGGCCAGCTGGTAGGTTGCTCACCTGACTGCTGCAGCTCCGCTGTTATTTCCTTCTATGCTTCGCCCTTCTTTACGCGATCATGGTAAGAGCTGGAAGACACATCATACAGGCAAGGCTTGCTATCAGTTTGTTGGTTTGGGTTTAGCACCAGTGCTGCATTTCATGCTGCATTTATATTTTTTGCTGTTATATTTGTCTCTGTCTAACCATTCACACAGTGAGATGTTCCATCCACACTTCTGGGGGGTGTTGGTGTGTTCCCTCACCAGCAGTTTGTGGAGTTTAAGTTGGGGAGTGGATAATTGATCAGTCAATCTGATCAGAGCTGATCACATTGTGGAGCAGCTGTTTGTTAGTGAAGGCTAACTTAAGACCCAGTACAATGAACAGATGTTTCACTTTCACTGCGCCGGGCATTCTACTTCTGACCAGAGTACACGCACAACGAATAACCGAGTGCAGCTCTGTGCCCAAGTTTGCCGACCACTGCTCTAGCCTATAGCGCCTCCCTGTCACAGCATCAAAGATTCATTAAATGTGTTGTAATTACAGGTTTAAGTTCAATGCCTTGGAGCTGAACAGGAAAATACTGGAGAGCGCAGAGTGCCTGAAGAAGCCAGCAGTGAAGGAACCTACTGTACCTGAAGGCTTTGAGCTTCAAATTGAAAAACGGCTCCATGAGAGACAGACCACTAAGAAGTCTCAGGAAGGTGAAGAGAAGCCAAACATGTTTAAAGCTCAACCTCTGCCCCAGAGGATCCTGGAAGGAGTGGTGGTGAGTTGAAATCCTGTGAGACTTTAAGGTTATTGCCATATGAATGCAGTACCAAGAGGATTTCCTTCTGTCAACAGGGATTGCCAGAGAAGAAAGTTCTGCATCCAACTGTGCCAGAGTCTCCAGCTTTTGCCCTTAAGAAGAGGGTCCGTGTGGAGCCTAAATTTGAGGACGTATGGGCACATCTCTTATGTTTGTTTTTTGTTTGTTAGTTTTCTTTCCTTGACTTTTGTTAAATCTAAAGTAACCTAACCCTCTTTGGTTTTTTTTTTTTTTTTTTGGTCAGGTAAAACAGCCCTCAACATTCAAGGCCCCACCAGTGCCTCATTTTGGCCTCCCCTTCCAGCCCAAGCTACCAGAAAACCGCCATGTGGAAGTCTGTCCTTTCTCCTTTGAAGAGAGGGAACAAGAGAGGAGGGCACTGAAAGAGAAGAAGCTGGAGGAGATGCGAAATGAAGAGGTGGAGTTCCACTGCCAGAAACTGTGTCCTCAGACCTCCTGAATAAAGACCTAATCATTAAACACTCCTCTTTGAACCTTTTACAGGTACCACAGTTCAAGGCCCAGCCACTGCCAGACTTCGATGCCTTGGTCCTCCCTGAGAAGAAGAAGATGGAGCCCACAAAGCCCGAGCCCTTTAGACTGCTCCTGGATGAACGGGGAGCTGTGAGGAGCACACGCTGGGAACAGATGGTACGACACAATCTGTCAGTTTTTCCTCTCAATCAACTCTGCCTTGAAATCCAAACCTGACCCCTGTGTCTTGCAGACAAAAGATGAGCAGAAACTGGAAGAAGCAGCGGCATTTAAAGCCAGGCCCAACACTGTCACTCATAAAGAGCCTTTTCTGCCCAAAAAAGAGCGCCGGGCTCCAGTGGGTAAGTCGGTTCACATGCAGAGCTTCACCACAGATCACTGACCCTAACCTGACTTTGCTTACACCTGTAACATCTGTACTCATCCTTTTACCATGGCCATGGAAAATGAACATTTCCGACATTTCTGTCCGGCCGACACGTCGGTCTGTTCAAGGAAGAAAGAACTGGAGGACACTGATCAGTTTACAGCCTTTCAGAGTCTTTGAATCTGCGGAAACAGTGGCGTTGAACTGTAGGTCTGTTTGCACTATAAAAGGCTGCAAATTAGTCAGTGTGCCGAAGTCCTTTATCCTCCCTTGGAAATTCTGTCCTTGAGCTGAGATGCACCTGATTTGGCCACGTACTTTAAGAGTGAAGCAAGAGTGCTTCAGCTTTCTGCTCTGAGGCTAAAGCATAAACTCTGTGTTCCTGTTGCCTTCACAATTTGTCTGGTACTAAGGAATTCATTCTTCGACAGTTGTGGAGGCCTTCGAGCTGTCGACAGAGCGACGGGCCCGAGAGCGGCAAGAGTTCGAGCGGCTGGCCAGTGAGAAGGAGGCTTTGCGGATGCTGATGGAGGAAGAGATGAGACGAGAGGAGGAGCAAAGACAGAAGGAGGAGATTGCCAGGCTGCGTCAAGAGCAGGTCACTGCAAAACAGTCTATTTGGAATATTCATGACATGCATTACTGAGAAAACTCATTCAGTATTACAGTGGTCATTGAGCTGTATTTTTATACAGTATTGCCAGATAATGGGATTGGTTCTGTAATGTTAAAGGGCTGCTAAAGGCAGTTATAGTTGTGCGTCACCTCTATGCAGAGCCTATGCACATGGCTTATGCCATTGTGAGCATTTATACTTGTGCAGTGGTGTTTGTCACTCTGCAGTTACACCCTCAAAACACTAAATGGCAGTGGGGTTTCTGAGAAGTGCTGTAAAGTTGACTTGATTCAAAACACATTAAATATGGCTTAATAGTGACAATTTCAAACACAATGCACATATCGGCTTCATTATAACTCCAAGATTCACAGACCAAACACTTGTCTTTTGCTGGACACATTTTCCTCACAAAAACAACATGCTAATGTTATTAGCACAAACCTATGGCATTTTACATTGTATAAAGATTTCATCTACTCATATGAAGCTAGGGACAACAGCAACATTTAAAAAAGTTAACGTAAAAAAAAAATGTTTTTGTGTCCCTGACAACCCACAAGGTTCACTGACCAAACAACTGTCTTATACTAAACATGTTTTCCAAACAAATACAACATGCTAACACTCTAGCTAAAGTCTATGGCATTTTACAATGTATGAATGAGTGGTGATTTCCTCTACTCATATGAAGCCAGGATAAATCACATACAAGACTTACAATGCTATTTTGTAGGGACTTTATTGTTTTCAATTTATTGTTTTATCTGTGAAATAAAAGTAAATAAAAGCCTCGTTTCCACTGAGGGAAATGATGTTCAGTTTACAAAATAGACAGGAGATTTGTGTCACCATGACATGTTACATTTCTGTACTTCCATGATGCAGCTCCAGCCTGATTTAAAAAGTGCAGTCTGTCTGATATAAGTTTTCTTCACCTCTGCAGGTTCACATTGCTCAGCCCATCAGACAATACAAGCCTGTGGCAGTGAAGAAGAGTGAAGTTCCTCTCACTGTCCCCCAGTCACCGAACTTCTCTGACCGCTTCCGCTTGTGATTAGCCTGCCTCGCTTCACTCTCTGTATATTTTTTTTAACTTAAGTGTGTTTCATCTTTCTCAAAGGAAATGTTACATCTTTGCCATTGTTAGTTAGTTAGTAGAATACTGGCTATAAAGTTGTAAATCAATGTGTATTTGAAATGACAGAAGCTGTTTTTTACTCTCTGTCCCATGTTGAGTTCTAGATCATAACCATGTTCTGTATATGCTCCGTTTTAACAGACAAAACACTTTTGGGTTCAGTGTCTTGCCCACACCTGTTGAACCATCAAACCACCCCATGGGTTCCCTCCCTTTCTTTCTTTCTTTTTTTTTTTTTTTTTTTTAAATATAACTTCTTTAAAATAAAGGTTATAAAATATTACCGATGTTATCAACATCTCATTTGAAACTGACAGAACTTAACTTTACAGTAATATTCTAATGGTGGTAAAACACCTGAATTTGAGCTTTAAATCTGGAGCCTTGTGTGCTGCTGTGCTACATCCTTACTGCTGATTTATTACATAGAAACTTAACAGCTCATCCATCTGTGATAATTTTGTTTGGGAGTATGCAAGAATGAATTACAGAGAAGGGAATTTCCCAGGAGCCCCATTCTCTTAAGGGTGCCAGATGGCTCCAGGTCCGTATTGTGGTTATTGATTGAAAATGTTTTTTGTTTTTTGTTTTTTTTGTTTTTAAATACAATATGCACTGCTACAACGCTAAATGTGCTATAAAACAACTCCTGCGATCTTGCATAATTTTGAGGCCCTGTTTTTTAGCTTCTTTGTCATTATTTTTAAAGTGTGTGCGTGCATATGCTTGTATAGTTTTTAGTATGTATTACACTCATATTGTGCACTTAATTAATTTGTGCTTGCACAAGTTACCTGTCTATACACAAAGCAGAGTGGGAGAAATGGGATCATCCAACCCTAATTCAGCTGCTGAAATCTGTACTACTAAATGAAAATTAGAATAAGATCTCTAAGGCATGTCCTGCAATAATAACCAATCTTGGCCCTTACGTGTTCTACCAAAAAACACCTGGAAATATGGTGTGGAAAATAATGCAGATACTAGAAAAGTGCAGTGAGTAAAGTGCAAATCAACGTCAGGCAAGCAAGAAGCTACCCACACTGATCTTGGCCACTCCTGACAATTCTTAAAATTTTAGCAGACGCAGCACGTTTTAGAGGCATCCCAGAAATGCATGCCTTGTCTATTTTTGATGGAGCGGCAGTGCTTTGCACAGAGCAGAGTTGCTTACAGGCCCCCTATGTGTACTATAGATAAAATATACACTGTTCAAAGAAAACTAGGGGAACACTTAATTCACACATTCAGACATGCAGACTGTGTCCTGGGGGATCTCCCAGATCTGGATCAGGGCATCGGTAAGCTTGCATAATGTCCCATAGGTGCTCAATTGGATTTCGGTCAGGGGAATGGGAGGGCCAGTCAATGGTATCAAGGCCTTCATCATCCAGGAACTGCCTACACACTCTGGCCACATGAAGCCAGGCTTTGTCCTGCACCAGGAGGAACCCAGGACCCACTGCACCAGCGTAAGGTCTGACAGTCACTCTGAGGATTTTTTCCTGTTACCAGCAGCAGTCAGGGTATCATTGGCTATGACATGGAGGTCTGTGTGACCCTCCAAGGATATGCCTACCCATACCCCCACTGACCCACTGCCAAACCGGTCATGCTGGATGATGTTACAGGCAGCATAACTTTCACCACAGCGTCTCCAAACTCTTTCATGCCTGTCACATGCTCAGTGTGAACCTGCTCTGTGCTCTGTGAAGACAACAGGGTGCCAGTGGTGGACCTGCTAATTCTGGTGTCCTCTGGTGAATGCCAGTTGACCTGAATGGTGCTGGGCTGTTTTCAGACAGTTGGTCAGAAACATGCACACTAGTAGCCTGCTGGAGGTCACTTTGTAGGGCTCTGGCAGTGCTCCTCCTGGTCCTCCTTGCGGAGAGGAGCAGATACCGGTCCTGCTGCTGGGTTGATCGCCCTTCTATGGCCCTGTCCAGCTCTCCTTGTGTAACAGCCGGTCTCCTGACATCTCCTCCATGCTCTTGAGACTGTGCTCGGAGACACCGCAAACCTTCTTGTGACCATACGTATGTATGTCCCATCCTGGAGGAGCTGGACTACCTGTACAACCTGATGCAGGTACCCCCTCATGCTACAAGTAGTGACAAGGACACTAGCAGAGCACAGAACTGGAGAAGAATCAGTCAGGAAGGATAAGGAGAGAGCAACGGTCTGTGGCCACCACATGCAAAACCATTCCCTTTTTGGGGTTGTCTTGCGTTTGCCTCTCCATTGCCCCTGTTGTCACTTTTATTTGCACCAGAGCAGGTGAAAATGATTCACAATCACTTGTGCTTCCTAAATGATATCCCTGAAGTAAACTGGCTTGACGTTATACTGTAACCATTAAGTGTTCCCTTCATTGTCTTAGCAGTGTAATTATGAGATTTGTGGGGTTTTGTTTTTTTGGGTTTTTTTTTTAATATTTTATTTGATTTTTCAATTATAACACAACTCACATAAACAAATACAAATACTACAAATACTTCTGAGAGCCACAGTGCAGTTGGCACCGGCAGATCTGACTTCCATTTCACTGCAACACATTTTTTGGCAATTGTCAGTAAAATTTCAGCAAGCTTAATGGAGCAGCTGCATTTAAGATTAGAATGTACGAAGTTTCCCAAGAGGCATACCTCAGGGTCCATTGGAAAATTGACTCCATTTATTGCAGATAGAACATCACAAATCCCTTGCCAGAATCTCTGTAATTTGCTACACTGCCAGGTAGAGTAAAAGAAGGTGCCTTCCACTTGACCACATCTGAAACATAGAGATAGAGATTTGTGTATTTTTGATAACTAAAACAGCCACAAATCTTTGATCTGTTATTCATAACTATGAATTTCATATTTAGGCTACAGCTCCTGAAAAAAAGGAGCTGTCTACAACAACTAAACTAGGTCCTACAATATGGAATTCAAAACCTTCTGTGATTAAAAACTGTTCCTCTGCTCCACTGCTGAAGTCCAGGCTTAAATATACTTTGCTAGGTGAATAACTTTGTGCTTTTTGTTACTGTCATTTTGTGTTTACTATTTTATCTTGATTTGTTTTGATTATTATTAATGTTAGTATTATTATCATTATTATTATTATTATTATTATTATTATTGTTATCTCAATGATATGAAATTTGTTTGGATGTTTTTTATTTTCACTTTGCTTTAGGCTCTTGTGTTGAATTGGTGATGTACTGTATTTAAGGAGCTGAGGCCCCGTATAGGCCCATCTGGGTCTCTTGCCTCTGCTCAGCGCCTTTATTTTGTGATGGCCATTTTTTTGGTTTTTTTTTCTATTGTCTTGTGCAATGGTGCAAAATAAACAAATAAAATAAAAAAATAAATAGACAAAAAAGAAGCCATTTAAGTATATAGCCTACTTACTAAGTTACTTTTGTAAGTACAGTATTAAGGGAAAAAATCTAAATCAAAACCTGCAAGTTTACAAAATCAGGCAGGCAAAATGCTCTGCTTCTAAAATGCCCCCAGTGTGATAAGACATCACGCGGAGGATGTAACAAAACCAGGTTGCAGGCAGACCATGGAGGGCAGCACCTGGTGGAAGAGTCCGTCCCAGCTCCCTTCTACAGTCAAGATGGCAGCGAAGATAACAAAAAATGGAGATTTATTCACCTCATACTGTGCCTAACGTGAGTGGACCTTATCATATTGGGTATGGAATTAATCCACAGATGCTCCAGTCCAAAATGAGACCAAACTTTTCTATGGATGTCAGTTTTTAAGCCACCACAAAGGCCAAAACCTGTCCTGCAGTAGATGGTAAGGCTTGGTGTTTTTAGCCCAGCTGATTTATGGAAAACTTGTTCCCCTGCTGGCAGGTTCAGAGGAGCGAGGAGTCAGCAGTCAGTGACGGTATAAACAGGTTTTTCAGCAATTGTGAATCACCACAAGAGGTCCTTCAGGCCACAGTTCTTAGTTGACTAACTAATTTTTATACTGATTGGTCCAGTAGTTTGTGAGATTAGCTGCAGACAGACAGATACACAAAATCACGCACACACATGACTGAACTCATGATCCCCTCCAGGCTTATGGCTGTCTCTTCAGTCCAATGAAAACTGCTTGCCTGGCACACAAGCACACACACACGCAGTGGTGTAAGGAAGTCATGACAGGCCCCAGCACATGCTATTGTGCATGTATTTTTCTGACACAAAAAGAAACTTGACATTGGACAACAACAATATACATGTTATCCAGCTGACCAAAATATCAAAAAAAAGTTAAAAAAAAAAAAAAATCATTTAATTAAACAATTTTATAGGTTATTTATAGATTTTATAGCTCATGCAGAAAAAGCATATACTTTTGTTTCAGATAGCTACTCAAATACTGTATCACTTATAAAATCCTACTTCTCACCTTCAAGGCCATCAACAGCCTTGCCCCTCAGTATCTTGCTGAGCTCCTTCACATTAACATACCCAGCCGTACTCTCACATCCTCCTCCTCCATTCAACTCACCATCCCGAGAGCCTTCAGCTGCTCGGCCCCCCGCCTCTGGAACTCTCTACCGCAGGACATAAAACACTCAGACTCCATCACCTCCTTCAAATCCCACCTCAAAACTCACCTTTTCAGACAGGCATACTCCCTTTAATCTGGACTGGAACGACCTCATTGTTGCACTTTACTGCTGTTTTATGTATTGCGTTATGTATTGCATTTTTTTTTTACTGTTTTATTGATTGTTGTCTTTTGTACAGTGACCTTGAGTGTCCTGAAAGGCGCCTATAAATAAAATGTATTATTATTTATTATTACTGGCTATTAGAAAAAAATGAAAATAACAACAGGTGGAGGAGTTTAAGTATCCCGGGATCTTGTTCATGAGTGAGGGTAGGATGGAGCGGGAGATTGACAGGCGGATTGGGGCGGCGTCAGCAGTGATGCAGGCGCTTAACCGGTCCGTTGTGGTGAACAGGGAGCTTAGCCAGAAAGTGAAGCTCTCGATTTACCGGTCGATCTACGTTCCAACCCTCACCTATGGTCACGAGCTCTGGGTAGTGACCGAAAGAATGAGATCGCGAGTACAAACGGCCGAAATGAGTTTCCTCTGCAGGGTGGCTGGGCTCAGCCTTAGGGATAGGGTTAGGAGCTCAGACATCCGGGAGGGACTTGGAGTAGAACCGTTGCTCCTCCACATCGAGAGGAGCCAGTTGAGGTGGTTCGGGCATCTGGTAAGGATGCCTTCCGGACGCCTCCCTTGGGAGGTGTTTCGGGCATGTCCAACCGGGAGGAGACCTCGGGGCCGCCCCAGGACACGCTGGAGGGACTACATCACCTGGCTGGCCTGGGAACGGCTCGGGGTTCCCTCACAAGAGCTAACGGAAGTGGCTGAGGAGAGGACTGTCTGGGCTTCTTTGCTGAGGCTGCTGCCCCCGCGACCGGGACCCGGATAAGCGGAGGATGACGAGTACGACGAGTACGAAAATAACAAAATAAACAATGACACCGATGGGTTTGCATTTTCGAGGACATAAATAGCAAATGGCACCAATTGTGTTGTAGCCCTTGACCCTAAGAACTCAGGGCCTTATCCTGACCAATAAATCAGGTTTCCAGTATGAATCACTCAGTGATTAGGGTTAACTAGTCCATACCCATTGAGTGCAGCATACCATACCAGGACTTAGTCATATCAAATATTAGAAAAAAACATTCGGTTGCATTTTAGGCCTAGATAAGAAATTAGCTCTCTAGCGCCCCCATTTTGTTTGATGGGGTCAATAATGGAGGGGTCCCCTCAGATTATGTGTGGTCATATGCCTGTAAAGTTGCGTGGTGATCGGTGAAACCCTTGAGATGTTATACACCTTTATGTGATGAGCCACGCCCTCCGCAATATTCATTACCTTACAGAAGCTCAGTTTTAGTAAGTTTTCCAACTTTTGCCAAGAGGGAACTTTAGATATTGGTCCCTAGATTATGTTCACCGAGTTGAGATTGATTTTAAGTGTTTTTCAAGATATTTAAAATGGCGGAAAATCTATATAACCGGAAGTTATGGGTCCCTGAGGCAAACTTGTTCCTCATGAGGAGAGGCATCCTGTGCAAAGTTTCATGTCTCTACGACATACAGGGCATAAGATATGCCCATTCAAAGTTTGCAATTTCAATCGGTTGCTATAGCGCCCCCCCTTTGGCCAATTGATGTAATTCGCATCCTTCCATGACCCTCTACCACTGTGCCAAATTTCACATGGATTGACCAAGTCAGTGAGGAGAAAAATGTGGAACAGACACACACAGACACACAGACACAGTTTTCGTCATTACATAGTAAGATATAATAAGATTCCATCATGCCTCTGGCCCACCTGGGCAATATGAATGAGCAAACCACGTTCTAGATCTGGCAACTGTCTGTCAGTCACAGTTTAAAGTTTATTTATTCTGACAGAGCTGGACAGGAGTAAAGTAACCTTTTGTGATGGGCTATAATTTTGCTGCACTGAGACAGTTAAAGCCATAAAAAGAATGAATACAGTTGTTGTGAATAGGTGATAGAAAGGAGACTCTGCTGTCACACACAAATCACATAAACACAAATTAGGTAAATGACATACAGAATGAAAATGCAAAGGAAACTGTTGCTGAGGTAGATATGGAACACACCTACAGTGTTATTTACTTAAGCCCTTTGCTCCTCTCGGGAACATAGGCCATTAACGTCCATTTCACTCGGTTGTTGGTGGTTCCCTGTAGATCTCTCTGGCTCCCTGATCTCCCTAGTTCAGTCCTGGACATTGCTGTCTGGACACCTTTTCTCAAGCTGGTCTTCGAGTGACCTCTTTTCTTAGTTCCTTTTGGGTTCCATTTCAGGGCTTGTAGGGTGATGTTTGTGGGGTCCTGTTTTGTTCTTTTCCACAGGTCTACATTGCTTACTTCGTCTCTCCACCAGATGTTAAGTACTACGCCTACAGTGTCATATCAGTGAATCCAGTCATTACGCAGCTAATATGTTGATAAAACAACAATTCAGAATAGCTGTGACCACATACACGCCTGCATGCACACGTTCATGCACACACACACACACACACACACACACACACACACACACACACAAACTCACTACACTTGTCAGTACTACAAAAGGTCCCCAAAGGTTGGGGAAATTTTTGTGGACCAACCACCTGACTGGCTGAGCAAACTACAGAGCTGCTGGTTGTAGCTGAAAAACTAATGGGTTTGAGAACAGAGGCTAAAAAGGATGTGATGCAAAACCACAAAATCCAATCGCACAATCTATGTATAATTTATTCAGTTTTCCCTTTCCTTTGTACACTTCTGTACAGCCTTTGCTTTAACCCAGCAGCATCTATGTTCCTAAGACAGAATACGAACATGCATAGTGTTATCGTACAAAGCACATCGTCATTTAGAGAAAAAAAGACTTTTCTGGGCTTTGGAAAAGTCTCAGCAAGAGGCCACAGGGAAAAACTGAGATGGCCCTGTATCCAGTTCTAAATAATCCATTCATGGTCTGTTCACCCTCTGCCTTCGACAGACTTCCGGTGGCCTGACATGCCGGGCTAATAACAAACAGTTATCTAATATGGGGCGTGTTTGATACAAAGACTGAGGAGCATTGCTGAGGCAATTTTAGAAAAGAACCAAGATGGCTGTAACTGATGTGGAACGCTTGCTGAAGCAGCTATTGTGTCAGTGTTAAACATTAATTATTCATGTCATCAAACTGCAACTTATTTTGACTTGTTTAAAACCATTAATTAAAAAATTTGCAATTTTATTTTCAGCCTGTAACCTAACTAGATGATAACTGTTGAACATAACATAACCATAGTCTCAAAATTCTGTCTCACAGTTTGTGTGTTATGACCATTATTTAGACATCGACAGACCAAATCATAAATAAGAATTAGTCTGGAACTTCTCAGTTCTTTTTTCAGTTTAAAAGGGACCTGACAGGGTTCCTACACATCTTTATGGACAAAACTGCAAAACTTTTTCATGACTTTTCAAGGACCCATGATATTTTTTTCTTGCCCTAGCAGGTTGAAGCATATCGGATTCAAACTCTATTTCGATATAATCTCAGCTAGCTGGCAAACATGAAGGGGGAGAGAGAACATAAAGGAAAATCATAGACTGTAGAAATAATGAACGTAGCCACCGTGATGTTACCCATTGGTTTGTGTATGTGGACTGCCGTTTTGAAACCTTGAGTTTGGCAGGTAAACTTTAGAGATAAGTATTAAAGTAATCGGAGTGATGTTAGCCAATTTCATAAATGTCCACATTTACATGTTACACCACAAATAAAAAGAAAACGTATTGATTAATGTGTAGTATTCTCCCTGCTAAACAGAGTAATGTTACAGTTCAACGTTTAGTGAGTGTGTGTTGATATTAACATTATTTGGTTAAAGGAGCTATATGTAAGAGGGGGCAGACACGACTCGCTGCAGTATTTTGAATTTGAGTGCAGTAATCGTTTTGGCCACATTCTTACATACAGCACCTTTAAGGTCAGTGTTTGAAGGCTATTTTTTGCATGCAGGTCCTGTTCATTTCATTGTTGATGACAATCGTCAAAAACATCTTTTGGAATGAATTTTTCTTTCTCTTTCAGAAAAGGTAAAAACACTGAGTGCTTCATCTTTTCATGTTCACCCACACAAAGCCACAGAAGTGAGTAATAGTTACTTTTCTATTACTGTTTAGTGTAAAACTAAAAAAAATACAGCAGACTTTTTTGTTTTACATCTAAACTGAGGGAATAGCATATTTTCAGATAATTGTGTGGCGCTAATCTAATACATGTTGTTTCTTCTGTTATTTTGTTTATTTATTCTCAGTGGCCTATGATATGATATATTCCTCACTATTACAATTTTTTTTTCTCCACCTAGCCACTGACTGGATCACTAGAGACAGCTACGTCAGGCAATTATCAGGACCTGCACCACCTCCACCTGCAGCATCCAGACATGTAGATCATCTTCACTGACACCACGCAGAGATGCAGGTGGAATGCTACTGCCATTCCGGGAAGGATGGACAAGGCCCGCAGGTTTGTGTTATGGCTACATGTGTTCATTCATTAGGTGGCAGCTTTGTACATCACTCTCACACAAGGCTTGACATTCCTGGGCTATTAGTGAATGATGCAGTTTATTTCACCACGAGAGGAAATGCTGTTCTTTAAACAGAACCAGTGTGGGTTAAGACTTGAAGTAGACGTTAAAGCAACTGAAGTGAGAAAGCAGAAAGCAGGCTAGTAGAATTCACTAGAGCAGTACAGAGATGCTGTCACAGAAACACTGGAAATGACTCAACTCGCTTACCGCAATATGTCAGCACGTCGTCGACAAATAACAATTACAAAGCAGCCTAATTCACAAGAAACAAACATAGACTGCGACAAACAACAGCAAGACAGACATAAGCAAAAGAATATGGCAGGCAGGCAGTTGTTAAAGAGCGGACAGAGGCAGCAGTTGAGTATTAATGTGTACAGGTTTGATTGTTGATGAGCCATGATTTCAACTGTTTTGTGAAGAAATGGTATGAACTGAGTTCTCTGATGTGTACTGGTACTGTATTCCAGTCCTGCGACGCCTTAACTGAAAATGCTGAGTGGCTAAAGGCACTTTTCCTAATGGGTATGACACAGTCTCCTCGAGTTGCACCTCTTGTTGCCCGGTTATTGCTTGACCTCTGTGTGATGAAAGTTTGAAGTGGAGGGGGTGTGGTGTTATGTATGATCTTAAAAACAAGACAAAGGTTTGTGTACTTGATTAAATTGTCCGAGCTCAAAAGTTTGTATTTTGTTAAGATAAGGCAATGGTGGTAGTTATTTCATCTGCGATTCAAAACTTTGAGCGTTTGTTTGTACAGTGCTTCGAGAGGTTTTAGTGTTGTTTTATTGGCCTGAACGTAACTTGTCAAACAGTATGTGAGATGTGATAGTATCATTGTGTTCATGTACAATTTGGCTGTGTTGGTGTTCATTGAGTTTCTGATAAAACGGAAGTTGGGTAAGTTAAATTTGGCTCGATGACGAACTTTTTTAACATGGGATTTGAAAGACAGACGAGAATCGATCAGGATGCCCAGGTATTTATATTCAGAAACAACTTGCATTTTCCTGACAGCATTATGACTGGTTCTGGGGTGGTAGATGGATTTTTAGAGAAAAACATGCTGACAGTTTTAGTTGTGTTGAGTTGAAGGCATGATTGGTTTAGCCTGTTTGTGATGTGGTACAGTGCATTAGTGAGTTTTGCGGCAGCATGTTGTTTTGTGCTGCCATGGGCATAAATCACTGCATCATCAGCATATAGCTGGGTCTCCATGTCAGAGCACACAGAGGGAAAGTCATTTATATAGAGACTGAACAGAAGTGGTCCTAGTACAGACCCTTGTGGGACACCAGTGCAAGTTTTAAGAGCAGCCGATTGGTAGTTGTGGACCTTTACACACTGGGTTCTGTTAAGTAGATATGATTCTGTCCACTTGAGGGCGTTATGGGTAAAGTTAAATGTAGGGAGTTTGGCTATGAGCACCTAGTGGTTCACTGTGTCAAATGCCTTTCGCAGGTCCAGGAATACAGCTCCAACAGAGCCTCCTTTGTCCATCATGAGCTTTATCTTTTCAAGAAAAAAGCAGTTAGCAGTGTAGAGTGATGGGCTCGAAAACCAAACTGCATGGGATGCAGTGAAAAAGGGCTGTTGTTTAAGTGGTTAGTAAGTTGCTCTACTACCCACTTCTCTGCAACTTTGGACACCACTAGTAAGATGCTAACTGTTCTGTAATTACAGATAGCCTGTGGATTGCCCAACTTAAAAATTGGTGATATGACAGCTGTTTTTCAATTATTCAGGAATACCCCCTGTGAGATTGACAGATTGATAATCTGTGTAAATGGATAATGATGTTGATGGATAATGACATGAAATTAAAGAAGTTTTCAATTTTCAATAAAGGTATTAATGAAGATCATGTCCAGAGTTTGTTGGTGGTTTTTATGGTACATATCTGATATAATTTTAACAACAGCCAACATGTATAATATTGTAATAATGCAGAAACACAGCAATGGCTTTGCTAGAACTTGTAATTAATTGTTATTAAATGTTGCAAACAACACTCGACTCTGTAGCTCCTCTTAAGAAGAAGTTAACAAGGCAAACAAAGTTCACTCCTTGGTACAACTCTCAAACATGTAAGTTAAAACAAGGGGCAGGGGGCCATTGCCCCCCCCCCCCCCCTTTTACCCTCCTGCCACATTATTTTTAAGCCAAATCAAAGATATTACATTACTTACGGTAAAAAAGACTTTCACTCTTCACTTCCACTTATACGGTATGTAAAATACAGAGAGGGGCCATAGAGAGAAAGATACAGCCTTCAGCAGGCACTCAGTTGCGTGCACCTGTTACTGCCTCACCAACCCGGTAAAGCCTCGAGCATCCTCAGCAGGCTCCGGGTAGACTCTCAGCCGTCTGGCTCTATCCAACTAGCAGTAATCTCCACTAACCCTGGCACCATATTGTAAGAACTCCCCAGTTATAAAAAATAGAAATAAATCAAAAAGCGAGCCAAATTGTAGGCCTATCTGGTTCGCAATCAAACATTTCTAGCACTGGTGTGTTTTATTTTTTTCTCAATGCCCCTCCGCGGCTCCGTAGTGCACAAACATAAAACAAAAGAATCTGAATTTAAACTCAATTTGTCTGACTTACATTTATCTCTTTCATATCATGAGTGTACAGATCTATGCTTGTGATGTGATATGCAGCCTGCCTGACAACATAGGCTACAGAGGCCCTGGACCTGCCGCGCACAGAGGTGGAGCGGCGTTTTGATCAGGAGGGACTCCGCGTAGCTGCAGGGCGAGAGCAGGCACCTCTTGTGGCGTCTCAGGGGAAACGAGAGCGGCTAATAGAGCTTAGATTGGGCCCAAAAAATCCAGCCCGACCCGGCCGAGCCCGTGCACGTTATGTCCGGGACGGGATTTAAATTATGACGGGATTTTAATTATGATTTAAACCCGTCATTTTTCAATAAATTGGCTGTTATAAATAAGAGTATTAAACCACAATTCTTGTTATTTGAATGACAGAAATATAGGATCTTAATGAATGGCGCAACACGGAAGCATGATTAGCCTATGTAATAAAACAGGTGTTTATTTTAGGATCCAGGTGGTGAAGGGCTGTGTTCCAACAGGGGACAGCCCTCCATTCCGAACCAGCCCCACTCCGAAATTGATTTTCAATCAAGTTTGAGAATTGTATTGCGGAGTTTTCCACAGCGGCGACTGGATCTTTGCTCTCAAACCACAAAAAAATGTGATGGCACAACAGTCTCCTTCAGTACATTATTCTGTGCTTTCTTTTGATTTTCACATTGGCTAGTCATCCTGTTTAATTTGTCTTCTGACTAAATCGGAACCGCTGAAACAAGTTGTAGGAAGCCTCTGCAAGTAACTGGTTGCTGGCAGACACTCTGTGCTGCAATAAAATGGTTAATCAGCAGTGCCGTGCACTGTAGAGCCGATGCGCTGCTGGTTCTGCTGGCCTGAATAGAATATAATGTCTATAGCCTTACTGTTGTGTAGGAGCATTTATAGACTGAGCTGAGTAGTGATGCGCAGGTCGACCCGTAACCCGCGGGACCCGCAAATGGACCTGCAGGTCGGGCAGCAGTGATCGTCTGTTAAATCGGTCTGTAAATGATATTTTGACATTATTGGCTATTACTGTCATGGCATCCGAAGGTACTGATGCGTTGAGCAGGTGACAGTCCGCGGCCATTTTCAAAACACACTTGTGTCACGCACTCCAAAAGAAACTTGTTGAAACTTTAAACAATAATTTATTGTACAAAATGGGGGAAACAAACATTGACAAAAACGGTTCCATAATTCATATTAAATTCAAAAGATAACGAAAAAACAGCTATATAAAAATATGTAAACAAAAAAAAAAAGAATATCGAATACCAAATTTTCATAACGAATACCTACCCATAGAAACGAATATTCGAATATCCAAATATTTGGGTACAGCCCTATCTCCCTATGACTCTTTGTCTTTCTTCACCATCTTTTTAATGAGAGAGGACGAGCATGTAACTTGCTGCAAGATACTGCTGCTTTCACTAAAACACACTGCTGCTGCTGCTGCTGTTGCACAAGCTCACACTCAACGCAGGCTGTAGGCCTACTTAATCACTGATCACTATGCACCTTTAACTAGTCCCTATTATTAACTGGACATTACACAGGTAGCCACGCCCACACGGTGACAAACCCCAGACGCACAGCACTTTTTGGCCCCCCCACTTCTGAAATGAATCCGGCGCACCTGATTCACTCTATTTATGCTTCCCTGAGGTAAAATCGTTAGAAATCACTCTGTTAATGTCCATTGTTATGCGGATGATACACAATTGTATTTATCAATAAAGCCAGAAGAAACTGATCAAGTAACTAAACTTCAAAATTGCCTTAAAGACATAAAAACCTGGATGAGCACCAATTTCCTGATGTTAAATTCAGACAAAACTGAAGTTACTGTGGTGAGAATGAGCTGTGGACGCACTGGCTAGTGACGTCAGCAGCCAGGACTCCCTAATGACTCGAACTGATTCAGGTGTGACTGATTTGATTCAGGTGTGACTGATTGGTGAGCACGAGAGAAGGGGAGAAAACAAAAGACACTGACATGCTGCAATTCAGTTGGAGCACCTCGTTACTGTGGTTCGGCACTCTGTCAGGAGGGTGGGTGCCGTTCGCAACGATTTAGAACTGCCGGCGGTGAAGACAGGTAGCCTGGGGGGTTAGCTGTTCCGGGGCTAGGAGGGGAGGTCTGCTGCCTCCTGTAGTTAGATAGGGCCCGGGTTTAGAGAGTGCTGGAGCCATTATCGCTCCTTGTACACTGTTGCTGCCTGCTGTGACACTGACTGGCTGTGGCCAGATCCTGTTCACGCCGTCCATCAAAGCCGTTTACCCGGGGAGTTGGACGGCGACACAGGCTCAGACCCCGGGGGAGGGTCTCTTAAGTTTAACTGTCATTAATTATATGTGTGTATTTTTAGATTGTGTATAGGTCGGCCTATTTCATAGTTTAGTAGTGTGGAGAGGGAGGGCTGTTGGGGAGGAGCAACCAAGCCGGCGACACTTACTGGATTCCTCTTAAAGTGTGTATTTTTGCATTGCAGTGCTTCCCGTTTAAAGTGTGTATTGTTGTATTGTAGTGCCTCCAGTTAGAGGGTGTAAAGCTTAACCTACCTTTTGAATGGTTTTGCCATAAGCTAAAGTTTAGCCCTGTGTGTACTGTAGTGGGTTTTCAATTTGTGTGCTGTGTTGAGTTTTGCAGTGCCTCTTAAAGGGTGTAAGCATACCTGAATGGTCTGTGTGCGGAAGTCGCCTAAATTAATTGGACCCTTTGTTGTCCTGGGGGGACTGGTTGCTCCCTACTTACCTGTAGCTCTCCTCGCTGTTTAGGAAATGTGTTTCACATTGCGATGAATAAATAAAGATTATTTTATATATTACCTCCCTGCAACTGTGCTTATTTGAAGGTCTGACATAGCAGTATTTCCTGCTAAATTGGGAAAACCCACATTTATTACAGTATTGTTCTTGGCCCCAAACACCTCAGAGACTCTTTATCTGATGACATAGTTTCTCTGGATGGCATTGCTCTGGCCTCTAGCACTACCGTAAGAAACCTCGGAGTAATATTTGACCAAGATTTGTCTTTTAATTCTCATTTAAAACAAACCTCACGGACTGCATTTTTTTCATCTGCGTAATATTGCGAAAATTAGGCCTATCCTGACCCGAAAAGATGCAGAAAAATTGGTCCACGCTTTTGTTACTTCAAGGCTGGATTACTGTAACTCCCTATTATCAGGTAGCTCTAATAAGTCTTTAAAAACTCTCCAGCTAATTCAGAATGCAGTGGCACGTCACGTGTACTAACAGGAACTAAGAGGCGAGAACACATTTCTCCTGTTTTAGCTTCTCTGCACTGGCTCCCTGTAAAATCCAGAATTGAATTTAAAATCCTACTGTTAACTTATAAAGCTCTAAATGGTCAAGCTCCGTCATATCTTAGAGAGCTCATAGTGTCATATTATCCCACCAGAACACTGCGCTCTGAGAACGCAGGGTTACTCGTGGTCCCTAAAGTCTCCAAAAGCAGATCAGGAGCCAGAGCCTTCAGCTATCAGGCTCCTCTCCTGTGGAATCATCTTCCTGTTACCGTCCGGGAGGCAGACACCGTCTTCACATTTAAGACTAGACTCAAGACTTTCCTTTTTGATAAAGCTTATAGTTAGGGCTGGCTCAGGCTTGCCCTGTACCAGCCCCTAGTTAGGCTGACTTAGGCCTAGTCTGCCAGGGGACCTCCTATAATACACCAGGCACCTTCTCTCCTTCTCTCTCTCTCCTTTGCTAACACTCATGTCCTGTTACTGCATCTCTCCGCTTTACTGAATGTCACTAACTCGGCTTCTTCTCCGGAGCCTTTGTGCTCCACTGTCTCTCAGATTAACTCGTATCGCAGCGGTGCCTGGACAGCGTGACGTGTGTGGTTGTGCTGCTGCCATGGTCCTGTCAGATGCCTCCTGCTGCTGCTGTTATCATTAGTCATACTTCTACTGTTATTATGCACATGTGATTATTGTCACACATGTATACTATCATATATTAATATATACTTTCAACATATTGTACCACAATAGCCGTAATTATAATTATAATATTATTACTTTCATTAATGCTGTTGTAAGCTACTGTCATTACCATCTGTCCTGCATCTCTCTCTCTCTCTCTCTCTCTCTCTGTCTCTCTTTCTGTCTCATTGTGTCATACGGATTACTGTTAATTCATTATGTTGATCTGTTCTGTACGACATCTATTGCACGTCTGTCTGTCCTGGAAGAGGGATCCCTCCTCAGTTGGTCTTCTGAGGTTTCTACCATTTTTTTCTGTTGGCACCAGTCATTCAGGTTTCAGTGTGGATACCGTTTGAATTACAGTAAAAGACAAACACTTGTGTTAAGAAATGCTGGATCACAATGGATCATGTACATACAGATATACCAGCTACACAGGATAGGTCCATGAATGTCTGCTTCAGTTAAAGACTAACTACCTTATGGGGATTTAATCTGTTTTGCAACCAGCTCCAAGTGGTGAGTCAATGGATAGCTGTTTTTTGCACTTCAGCATAGGGAAAATGAAAAAAACATCTGTGATGGTTAACACACACATATTGGAAGTGTTACATAACAGCTACAGAAAATAAATTGTCATTGTGTTACATTTCATGGAAGGTTATCCACTGAAGGTCATTGTAACAATTTCATTACACACAACAAAATTCCATGTCTTTTCCAAAACTTTCAATGATTTCAACTAATTACATGACTTTTCCAGGCCTGGAAAATGTGATTATGAAATTCTGTGACTTTTCCAGGTTTTCCATGTCCGTGTGTATAACCACAATGTTATAAAATGGATATCAACATGTGAGGCAGTGTCTTTTCAATAGCGCTGATGTGATGTAGCAAGGAGCGACCAGTGACAAGCCCAGCCCAGTGTAGATGGCCAATCACAGAACAGAACCAGCCAATCACAGCACTTCAGGGCAGGACTTCACAACAGGACTACACAAAGCCAGTGGGAAAAATAGACTGAGAAATCAAAACAGACCACAGCATGCAGGGATAAGCTGGGTTATTATGAATTTTTATATTTAACTTTTCCCAAATCCTGTCAGACATACAGCAAACACATCTGTCTTCCTAAAAAAGCATTAAGTATATAGTTTTGATAGTTTTGTTTTGTTTCTTTTTTTTTCATTCATTTGGACCTGGACAGGTTGCTGGACTATCACAGGGTTGACACAGACAGACCTTTTACTCTCACATTCACACGAGCACCTTAGAGTCACCAATTAACCTGCATGTCTTTGGACTGTGGGAGGAAGCTGGAGTACCCGGAGAAAACCCACAGTGACATGCCGACTCCACACAAAAGAGCTCCTCCACCCTGGGTTCAAACCAGAAACCCTCTTGCTGTGAGGCAACCATTGCACCACCATGTCACCCTTGTTCTTCTTTTAGTGAAAATATATTATTTTTGAAAATGCCTCAACTGCACTGATATTCACTGTCTGTGTCTCAAACACACCCCATGTTGGATAAAGGGTTATGACCCAAAGTGTCCAAAGCGGAGGAGGAGCAGATGCATCTGCTAGAGCAAATTCTCATTTATTCTATTTGCAAGGACAACATACATTAATCATTATTTCTGTAAATGTGCCAGTGCTAGCCAGCTGGCTAATTTTCAACTGCAGTCCTTTGGCAAGATGATTTGAAACCAGTAAAATTAATTATTTATAAATAATTAGCTCACAGATTGGTCTGATTCCCATACCTGAGGTTTATTTCTGATTAAAGTTTAAAAAAAAAAAAAAAAAAAGACAGACTGCATAGTTAATCGGACTTTTCATATCACTGTTATTGTATTCAAAGCACAGTGATGGCTTGTAACAAGAAATTACAACAGTGTGTGTTACACTTTTACTAACTCAACTGACTGACATCTGTGAGTGCAAGAGGAAAACTAAACTCAGATTCCAATATGAAATCTAAAAAAAAGCAGTTATATTGTCAATGCCCAAAAAAAAGAGGAGTATGTCTTTTATCAAATAAAATATACACAAAATAAATAAGAGGAACTTGACAGACTTTGGTGTGTCTCAGCTCAGGAAAGAGTAAAAGAAAAGAATTTCTTTGGATACAGAGAAAGACAGCATTACTTACTCACTGAAGTAAAATTCAACAACATAAATATGTTTTTTAGAAACATTTCTAATAAATCTGAGCTGGTGATTTCCTGAGAGAAGTCCAGCTCAAGGCCCGACAGGATCAACTAGATTCCTGATCCACATCACACACTCCAGACCAAACGGGAGATCCAACAGCTGCTCCACAGTGGCTCCATGCGTTATGGTGACGACAACGATATAAATGACTCATCCATTCCTCACATAGCTAGATGACCAAGAAAATTCCATTGGAGAAAATCTTATATGTAAAACAAATGTTGTGCAAATTCAGTGTAATACATTGTTAAAGCATTATGCAACAGAAGGCACAAACCTGGAGTAGACAATGAAGCCCTGTAAAGTGTACCTTCAAGACTGAGTCTTGAGATCAAGGACAAGTGTGCTTAAACAACTGCATATTCTTAAACATTTTTCATTGACATTAGTACTAACTAAAATCACCAGAGGCCCCACAATAGGATATCATCACGATACTTAACTCATGATACAATATTATTACGATCTTAAACATGTTGCGATACGATAAGTATTGTGATACAACATGCTGTGATTTGTTACCTCTTTTCAACTGCAGATTATGCCCCCAAAGGTAAACTAAAAAAAACTTGACATGCATCGATATGACATTGCCATACAAAAATATTGCGATGCTGTGCTATATTGATTTTCCTCCCACCCCTCATACTAACCAGTTGACATATAATAAAAAATTGACTTTTTAGACAGGGAGTGACTGACACGCCTCGTAAACAATTTTCAATTAGAGACAAGAGGACAGGTAGGGAGGAGACTTGACAGGCTGAGTGACAAGTGGGCACAATCCTGTGAAACAGTGCTCATCTAATGCACACACACACCCCTTTTTCCTATGTGACAGTCAGTGTTATTCAATGGATGTTTCTGAGTTTCCTGAAAATGTAGAGCTGTTTGGAGTTATCTGGACATAAACAGGAGGGCCTTCACATGGAAGAGTGTCAGAGCCAGACTGGATGCGTCAGGTAATGTTACAACTGGTATTCTTTTTAAGTATGACTATGCTAATTTAGCTTACTTTAGCTATTGCTAGTCAGTGGTTGGCATTAAGACTGTGATTGTCACAATAGCCCCGTTTCCACCAAATGTTTTCGGTATAGTACCTTTGGAACCAAAAATAACCCTTCAGACATGGTACCTAGACCCTAGATCCATTTAACGTTTCCACAGCAAACAGCACTCTTAAATGTGGGTGGGGTTATTGTCACTCATTGTTTGGTCCAGCACACAGAGGGAAGTTTGCACTTTGATCATCGTCCACAGAACGGGGTTGCACACTGACATTTTTAGAACAACACAGATCAAGCTGTAGTGAGAGTCTCTCTCCATGGGATATTTAAAAACAGCAGGTCTGTGGATTTAGTCCTTTTTAGGCAAGCGCAGGGGCTTAGTGTTGCCACAGTCCACAGGAACTAAAAGTGTTTGTCATCCAAGAGAGAGAATAAAAACTTATGGAATGGTCAAAGTTATCATATTGAAATTAAAGGTGTGTTGATGAATTCAAGTGGTCAACTCAAGCATTGAGTAACATTACAAGTAAATATTCCACCTTAAAGTTGCCGGCAGTTGTCCCAGTGAATTAAATAATTATTTTCTCAGTCTACAGCTGCTGTGAGAGGCAGCAAAACATCCTTTCATTTCATAGTTATAGTTAAAACTTAAGTTAAACTTAATATTATGGACTTAAATCACTGGATTCTACAATTGCCGTAATGCAGTCGCTGCCCTTACCTGTTGCCCTGCACATTCCCAGTTTACAATGGCTGTCCGTTAAAAATGTGGTGACATATCTTATCATCACATGATAAGTGAAAACTGAATTTAATTTTCCCTTAAATCTCTGAATTCTAAAATATACATCTGTAGTGAAGTTCCAAGATCCAAGTGAACAATTTGTGTTCCAACATATTTACTACAGGGAAGACTAAAGACCTTCTTCTTTAGACACAAAGGCATGTGCCAACATTTTTCCACAACTTAGTTTAGAACTGGGACTAAAGTAACACATCCATTTTATCAGAGAATAAGGACAAAATGTGATGATGTTGGTGTGTCAAGTGTGTGAACCCAGACAAACTCTTATCCTGTAAACACTGCTTGTCCCCAGGTTTGCCTCATGTCAGATCAGTGTGATGCTAGTGCGATAGTGAGATATATCTGGATTTTACCATGTACCATGTGAACACAATATCAACTCAACTCAGGAATTATGATACACAGAATGTAATAACCACTGCCTTATCATTTCAGATGATGCTGTGATGAAGTGATGCACATTCATAAAATCAGTCACAATACGATGAACCAACAAGTTAACTTCAGCCTTTCAAAGCACTGGAGGTCCTGGGCCCTGGGGCCTTGACTACATTCGTAAAACTTGGTCTGCTTTTGTTTGAGTTATAGCTATAATGCTATCAAATTCTGAAAAGAAAACTGTGTTTGACAGATGACATGTGTTAGTCATAAACACTGTGTGAAAAGATCTCATCTGTGGAGACGTGAATGAAGTGTTACTTTTGCACCAGTTCTCTAACCTGGTGATAACATGTCCTTGTTCTGTTATGCATCTGTGTTTTACGGTTCATCAAACAGCACTGATATTCTCCTGATAATCAGGTGATCAGAATTATAAATTGTGTATACTTATTTAAGCAAGGCAGAAATAATATCATCATTCTGGACATTAAAACTAACATCAGAAGCTAAAGAGCAGTTGTGATGCTGAAGGATGCGGCCAGTGTGTGTCCTGTTTGGTCTTGACAAGGTGGTGATGTGTGCCATCTTTGGAATTTCAGGGATCCACAAAGGAGACTGCGATGTACCGAACACCGGAGGTGGTCGGCAGGCCTTCGTGGTAGTGGGTGAGGCGGCCTGGGTGCATGAGGGCCCAGCCTTTGCGAGGAGCCTGAATGGAGCAGTCGTAGCGGAGAAACCTGCATCCACCACCCTGCAGTCACAACACAACATAAATTACCAAAATGTAATGTCAACAGTCCCTGGCTATACTGTTCACTGTTTCTTGGCAACACCATCAGCCGCTCTGTACTGACTTAATCATTACCGTTACCATCCAGATTTTAAATCCTGAATATCAAACATAATTGAAATGAAAAAACTAATGAATTTGGGTTGAAAGGTTTAAGACTGGATCTGTAAAACTAAAAATTGGCCAAAACCTCCTGAAGTCTGAGCCTGGCTTTAGATGACAAATCTGCTACTTTTAAATCCACGCCAAAATAATCTAGGCTGCTCTAACTGTAAATCAAGGATCCCCAACAATGCCCAAAGCATGTGGCTTGTTAATACAATATATTATATTATTATTCTATATATGAATATTTACCCAACAGAGGAACATTTATTCAATTATATTAGAAAAGCATGGTAAGATAAACAGCATGGGCATTTATTGTTGCCTGAATGACACAAAACCTAAAAGATTCTGGGTTTTTGAGAAAACATTCAGGGCTGGAGCCCCAGATAAAGAAATATAAGCAAATGACTAATGGCTTTCCATAAAACTTCAATGAAAAGCCTACTCCCAATTAAACGGCCTGTCCTTTCCACTAGCCATTGTTTGTGAAAATGTGTGGCTACACACACACACACACACACACACACACACACACACACAAAGCTGGCTCCCTCTGAAGCTGTCATAAAGTCAGAATATGTGTCCATTCCTCGATTACCCTGCAAGTTAGATTTGTAATTGATATGTTATTTGAAGCCCAATTTTTGTACAACTAATGTCTATACTGGTTCACATCAACAATGTGATCGTATTTCTCATCTTTGCTGAGCAACAGTTATGCGTATAAGGAATTAAAGGTCTGTCCCATATAGACACCTGTCCCAATATAGGCCTGTTGAGTTCAGTGATTGAAGCAAACAATAGCTCGGGTGTATTAATTGATGTTTTATGGTAATTTCATTTAGCTGCTTAAGTTTCAGAGTCCTGGTACTGTTTACGTGGGCTCACAGTGATACTGTCATGTTTACTGGGACGCCCGAACACAGCAGAGCCGTTGTAAATGTTACTGGTATCACCTGTTCATTTCCTGCTATGATATGTTAAAATGATTTCTTGGATAAGTCTATAGTGTAATTTACATTACTGACCATTTTCCAGAGCATTATGTTAATTTAATGTCTTCAAGGCAGCTGTTGGTTTCAGTTCATTTTTGCAAGAATCAACTCCTAATTGTCTGAGATACAGATGGGTGACACATGGAAAGAAACTCCTGAATAAATGAACATAACGAATGCATGTTCATTCCTCCACACACCTGGGGAATCTATAGCAAGCAGCACTGAAGCTGCTGTGGAACAAGTCTCCACACCAACACTAACACTGTATGTTGACGTTTACTATCATTTGTCACCCATCTGCAGCTCATCCATCTAATGATGGACTCAAATTCACTTTTCCTATAAAACTGTCACTAACATGCTTTCCCCCCTGTTGGAACTAAGATTGTTTTGTCACTGAATGCATCCCCAAGAAATTGGTACTCGCTCGCAACTTTATTACACATCAGTGCAATTAGATTTTCATAGTAGACTGAAATCAGCTGCATTGACGTTTATTGTGTGCTTTTCAGCAATAATGCTAAATTCTCTACCATTTACTGTATTTGAAGCAGGCTTATGGGAAGGCCTTTATGTCTCATTTCTCCGGCACTTCCTCCTCGTTTACCTGTTGACACATTCACGATTAGGTCCATTTCCACAACACTGATTTCAGTACAACAGAGATACATTATACTCATATTATACTATATACAAATTGTTAAATATCAACGCTTGGTGGTCCATTCTCATCTGAAACGGATGCACAAAAGCATGGGCGTAGCAGACACGGACAGATACGCGCACTTCCCGTATCTGTGCCCTCTGTCCTCCGCACTTTTCGTTTTTAAGCACCATGAGTAGGCGGCGCCAGGCAGCATACATATGCTGCCATGTTGTGATCTGAATCAATTGCACAGATGTGTGCTGCTGGGCAGTGCTGCTGTGTTAACTATGTTCAGCAAACCAGCCAGCAAGAAGCAAAAAACTTTGCAGTTTCTTCCAAACAAACCGTGTAAGTTGAGTAATGCTGCTGCATGTAGATAATTTTAGCTAAATGATGACTAATTAATAGATGCCAATATATCAAGTTAAGCGAGTTAACAAGAACACTAATTGTTACCTGTTAAATCGCTTGCTAGCTAGTTTCATGCTAGGAATAAACCCACTCCTTAATTTCTGCGCAGAACTTGTGCTCACTATTGCTTTGCACATATTTTTTTAATCTTTATTGCCACAATAGAAAGAGCAGGGTCAGGGAGGAGACAGTGGACCAGAGGCCAGCAAGGATGATCATGCAGGGTCTTCACAGGTGAGGAGAAACAATATCTATAGCATAAACGTGACTTTGCGATCAATTCCCACAGCTATGTCACCACTACTATTCTTAATCCTATTATAAATTTTGCTGATAGTAGATTTGATAGTATATAATTTTAAAGAACTAAAGTCAGGTCCCCTGGTCCTGTACTGTGGCTGTTTGTGGTTATGTGGTTCTTTAGCCGCTAAGGAGAGGTGCAACTGAATACGTGAGGAAACAAAGTCTTTCACCCTGGAGACTGATGCTCATGTCCTGTGTGAAACCAAAAATCAATAAAGTTGTATTACGTTGTAATGCATCATATTACCTTATATTACATTAGTTACAGAATTTTTATTTCAGTCAAAGTGATTTTTTTTCCCAAACCTAACCATGTGCTTTTGCTGCTTAAACCTAAGGATGTCAACTTAAAAACAAAGTTTTTTTTTTACCTGCATTCTAAATGTTTTGAAAAAGACTATGCATTCAGCTGGCACACACATTTCCTGTAAAAACTAAAGTTTATTTTAAAAAGAAACGATACAGGTAACAAAATTAACACGTCATTCCTAAACATCTAAAACTGATGCAGGAGGGTACCGAGAGCATCATAGTTTGACATGACATGCCACTGAACAAGTGTTGCTATTTGCTGAGTTGGGAGTAAGAATGTGTGGCATTTGGCAGTCGCTAGCTTGGATTTTTGGGAGCCAGGGGTGACCATATTTGGGCAAGAGGGTGGAGCTTTGGCAGAGTGAGGTGTGGATCTGACTCATGAACTATGGCGAAACCTCACAGACAGCCTTTCACTTCACTCAAAGCATCCACGCCCCAAATGACACTTAACTTAAAGCCTTAATAAAATATAAACAGATGAGTTATATAAAAATGTATTATCCGCACAGCTGTCATGAGTTGGGAAATTAGCTATAGAGACCAAAACCTTTTTTTTTTTTTTTTTTTAACCAGCTTGTAAACATGTTTATTTCTGCTGTAAAGTTGGGCATTTTAATGTGGGGATCTATGGGAAGTGACTAACTCTTGGAACCAGCCTCAATTGGCCATAAGGGAAACTGCAGTTTTTGGCACTTCCACTTTGTTGGCTTCATTTTTTATCCCTGGAGGTTGATTCCAATCTCCTCTTGTTTGAAGAATTTTTCTGATCACTGTCAAGCTGCTGTCAGTGAAACTCTCCACTTCCTGCTTCGATATTTCACATGATAAATCTCCAAGCTGCTCAATTGCTATAACCTCTCCTTTTTCTTGTGGGTTTTAATGTGAAAATTGTTGACTTTAGGGGCGTCGGTGGCTTAGTGGTAGAGCAGGTGCCCCATGTACAAGGTTGTTGCCGCAGTGGCCCGGGTTCGAATCCAGCCTGGGGCCCTTTGCTGCATGTCATCCCCCCTCTCTCTCCCCCTTTCACACTTACCTGTCCTGTCCATTAAAGGCAAAATGGCCAAAAAAATAATCTTTAAAAAAAAGTGTTGACATTCATCAACTGTAGCTTATCAGTGACTGAAAAAAAAGGCAAAGTGGAAGCAACTACAAATAATGAGTAAATGAAACCTTATTTCAGTTTAAAAGACAGTGTTTTCAGCAGAGTAGTGACTATAACATACCTCTGTTCTACTAACAGACTTCGTGCTGTAGAAATGGACATTATACTGAATTTAATTTGCCTTATATATTCTGCCATGTCATTAATACCAACTTCTATTTGAGAATTTAGGGTGTGTGATTTCTAGTTAATAGCCTTTTACAAGCAAAACCACTTGTGTTGTTGTTAGAATAATGACTATGACTAATCCAACATACCACACTTAAAAAATGTAAATATTCAAAACTGTTAGGTTCAATCCTCAAAAGCCTTCTGTGGGAATCCCTATGCATGACATATATCATCACAACAGCTTTACAAATGACAGAACCTGTATTTAGCAGCTGTTTCTTCTCAGTTTAAATCCATGTAGCATAAACCAATACCACTGTGGACTAATAGCTGATTGTTTCGTCCACTTTATTGAAGATGCAGGGAAACAACATGGATGCAACAATAAAAACAGCTAGCTTCAGCTTCATGTGTCATGCAAAGAAGACAGACTCACAAACAGAGAAACAACACAAATGGAAAGTTTGAAACACCAGGGATGTAGATGTACATGCCAGAAATATGATGGCATTCCATTTTCAATGATATGATTATGATTTCAGCACCATGCTCTATCAAACCTCTGTGCTACACTGTTGTTGGGGCTGCTCTATGTTCCTGTGAACATTTATATTCTCCGAGTATTGTGTATGTACTGCTTAGTAACTGTGGTAATTTCATAAAAGGTCCAGTGTGAAGGCTTTATGGTAGGAGTGGGGGAAAAATCAATGCAGCACAGTATCACAGTTTTTTTGTGTGGGTATATTGTATCTTCACACAATGTAATGTATTTAATTTTTATCATATAAATTATTAATATTACACATTCAAATTACATTTAAGCAAGCCTACTAGAATAATATAATCAACAGACATGAAAACTTTATTTTATTAAATAAAACAGATGTTGACAAAGTTTTCTTTTGGGGACATAATTTACGGTTGAAAAAGGTAATAAATTGCAATATATTTTATGCAATACTCAGCAGCTTTTTTTTAGTTATTCTTTTCTCCTCTTCATTCATTTAGTTTAGGGTGGTGAGGGTCTGTGTAGTGGATGGGTAGGTAATGGGAGGGCTGTTGAATGTTGCTGTTGTTATGAATCCATTGCCTGCTGCACTGACTGTATTGCTTGTTTTAAAAACTGAAAAATAAACCTTGATTAAAAAAAGTATCATGATAATATTGTATCGTGAATCCTCTGGTGATTCCCAGCCAAAAATATATTGGCAGAAATAATATTGATAACTGTGTTTTCTTTAGTGTATCATCACCTGAAAATAAGAATCCCTGTGTTTTTGTTACCTTAGAATATATCTACATGTGGAGCAGGTCCTCTTCTACTGAGTCCACCATGTTGTTTCTACAGTAACCCAGAAGAGACAAACCAAACACTGGTTCTAGTTTAGAGCCATTCACCTTTTCATGTTGGCCACCGTAATTCTCCTTCACACTTGGCATACCGAAGAAGTTTCAGTTTGTTGCAATCCGCAACTTCACTGCTAGATGCCATTATATCCTACACACTAGACCTTTAAAACATGTTGTTTTTTAGATATAAGTAAATTTATATTATGATTCTGATTGTTCTGATTATAGTGTGCATGCTGTCTTCCATATTATATTATATATTATATTTTGTGGGTCATGAGAATTTTTAACTGTTTCATTCCTTATTCAAATACAACTATTTTAAAAGGAACGTCTCAAATTGTTTTATAAGTTACTGAATCCTATCTTGCCTATGTTTGTATCAGCTGACAACACAGTCAGTGTACTTCTGATTTAACATACTCCATCTGCCAGGCTTATATGAACAGTTGGGAATATATGTTGGGTAAGACAACATTTTGTGCTGACTAACTGTTCTTTTAGGATGCAGTAACTGTGAGCTACGTGTTGGAAAATATCATATTTTTACCAACCTCCAAACGCACTCACCTGGTAATCAAGGCCCACTTGGTTGAGTGCAATGTTTATAGTGAATGTGGAGGCATCATGGTGTGGCCTCAAAGACGGCTGCTCATCTGGTTTATACCTAACTACAAAGGCCAAGTCAAACTGAGCCTGCAAACACACAGACAGAAATGAGTCATGCAAGCATTCGCAGAGAAACTGGTCATCTGGCCACAGGCAGTGTGTGTGTACACATGTCCACCCCTCGCAGCTCCTGCTGAAAACAGAAAAGCATCAGCTTGGTTCCCGGTCCAGCATTCACTTCCAGAGATGGAGCAGCGAAGCAGAGAGAGAAGTGCAGATCACCTGCATCATCATATCCTAGCTTCTATTACCTGCCAGCTCCTCCCCATTTACCTGGTAGTCAATGCCTTTGCTGTTGAGAGCTATGTTAATAGTGAATGTGGAGGCATCGTGGTGAGGGACGAGCAGGGGCTGCTCGTCAGGTTTGTACCTCACCACAAAGTTCAGGGGAGTGGAACACTGATGAGAGAAGACATGTTAGTCAGCAGAGAACAGGAACCCATGAGAGAGCTGCAACTGGTGGTTGCAGTCACTTTCAATAAGTCTACACATTATCTTACACATTCTTCAGCTAATCTATAAAATGTTGAACATAATGAATCATATGTTAACAGTGTCTGTAAACTGCTCATTTCTTCCTACAGTGTTTTTTAATTCCCCTAAATGAATATAAATCAGCTATCAAAATTGCTGATGATTCATTTTCTGATTCATCTGGTTATTTATAAATTAACTGAAATGCCAAGAATTACTATGTTTTGATAAAAAAGCAGCCCTGTTTTGCTTTGCTCTATAAAAAAGTAATACAGCACCATGGTAAGCCAAGTCATAAAAGCTGGTAATATTTCTATCTTAAAGCATGAGTCAGATGATACTCCATATTTTACGTATTGACAGTCAATCTTGTGCAGAGTCAAACCAACATTAATCTCTATAAACAGATATCTGCAGATGTATGAGGAATCTGTAGGCAACAGGACAGGATTTATCACAAACGTTCTGGTTTCTGTTTGTAGTCCAAGTTGTATTGATCAGTTACATTGGAGCGCAGTTTGGTTGCCTGCCGGCAAACTGTCAGTGTGGAGAGCAATAGAGGCAGAACCCATTAGCTGAAATCTCGAAAACCATCGGCATTCATCTGAGGATGATTTAGCTTTTAATTAGCTATTTACTAATTCACCTGCATTCATATGCAGATATCTGTTTATAGATTTTGGCCAAAATGTTGTCTGTACCTGTCTCAAGTTTCTAATCAAACTTTTAACAATGACAGTCTTCTCCTGCATATCTGCTGGCTACACCAGAACCCCCAATATATTGACCGTTGCCCCCAGAGGCTTTTCTGTCAGACCAATCGCTAATGGGTTCCATTACTGAACCAACAATCAATGTATCCACTAACAAGTATTGGGTCTATCGAAGCCCGAAGCATCTTCTTCCTCTGTGCCATAGAACTCCATTGTTATCCATCAGTGAGCCACACTAGATACGTTTACGTGAAAGAGAAAATTGATTTATTGTGTTAGACCGACTAAAACCGGACTTTTAAAACACATTTAAACATGTTAGTCTGACTGAAATTGTACTAAATCTGACAGTCTGGAGAAGGGCAACTGTGGCCCGAAACGTCACTCCGTGATGATGGAATAAATGGACCTAAAAAGGGAGCTGAAGTGTGCGGACTTTTCTTTGTTTGTTTGGTTTAATTCTTTTAGTCCAGCACCTTCTTCACTTTTTGGATGTGTGCGGCTGCTCTTTTTATATTCACTCAATCAATATGGACAATAATTCATATCTTGGTATTTTCTACGAAATGGGCTTCATGTTCAGTTGCAAGCTGATCCATGGCTAAAGTCCCCTGTTATTTTTACTGCATGTGTTTTTCCATCACATAGCAGGGCAGGTAAAAGAAGTTTACCTGTTGGAGGTGAGCTGTTTGCAGAGCTGCAGTAAGAGCCTGTTGTCTGCTGCTCCTCATCAACATCTCACTGACTGTTTCTGATTTTAATCTTCCTCCCTGCCATATTATTACACTTGCCTTAATTCGAGAGAAGCCGAAAGCAAAGTTCCTCTAATTCAATGATAAACACATTTAATTTCCTATAGATTCTTCACAATAAAAGTCCCCCGTTATTTTTTTATGTAAAAACTTTTATTGTGAAACAGCAAAATAAGGAAATCTTGTGTTTTTGGGCAGCAACTTCACATAACTTCTAATACGGCCGATAATGGAGATGAAACAGTAAAATAAGGTAGATATCTAAAGTAAAAACAGGACGCAGAAGAGAAACTAAACTCCAAACCACAGAGATTCAGTTAGAAGCTACAAAAGTACTGAGAGATAAACACACAGAGACTTTTAAAAATGCCTTTCTCTCTGATCTCCTGTAGACCGAGGTGAGGAGAGTCTCGCAACACACATGGCTTGTTTGAGGGGGAAAAGCAGGGTTGTTGGGTGTTGGCTGCATTCAGTGAGACATCACTGCCACCCGCTCTGGCACAGCTGATGATGGAAATGCATATCAGTGCAGAATGGCTTGATTTGGCTCGGCTAAGAGTGAAAAGGCCCACAATACTGGAGGTGTGTTACTGCGGTAACTTCTTTCATATCACAGACTAATTTAGTGTAGCATGTGCAACATATAAACTGATGTCGCACTGTAGACTAATTAACAGACAGATTAAACAGAGGATGCACTCTCTCTGAGTGTTGATGGAGAACTTGTGAGTGAGTGAGTGAATGAGTGAGTGGGTGGGCCGGAGCTGTGTGAGAGTGTGAGTATGAAAGAGGAGACATGAACACTGGTATGGGTTATGTAACGCAACTTGACCCTATATCGATATAAACGGTACTGTCTAAATCTATATCTTGCTTGAAAATATATCGATATATCGTACATAGTCGCCAAGCTCTAATACTTGCCTATGTGACTGCATATGTAACTTAACATATGTAAATATAAGTTGCCCACCATGGTACCAGTTTGCCGCTAGCTAAGCATAGTTAACTCGTTTGTTGGTTGTTTGGTTATGCAATAGGTGAACTGGAAAAAGGTCCAAAAATAGCAAGCTGAAAGGGGGCATATCACCACCTAATGTAGCAGAGTTAGGAATACTTCAGTCAATGAATGAATTCCCCTCCCATGCTTGTATACTGGGACAAGGATAGTAGTCCAATTAAATAATATAGTGGAGCTATAAACATAGCCTGACTTAACATGTAAAAGAAAAAATGTGTTACTGGGTGACATGTTCCTTCATTACCATCAACACACACTGTAGTTTATTCTGGCTCAATCTGACATACACCGTCCTGCTGTCACAAAAACTCACTAGAGCACCAAATGTGAATTAATCCGCCGCTGAAAGTAGTCCCCAACGAATGCATTACTTCCTCCTGTTAGAGTAATCTTTCTTTAAAAACTATAGCAAGCAGCTGTTTTAGAAAATCACAGAGCCTTTTATTAAAATGAAACTGCATATTAATGGGAAATGTTAAAGCTTTTATGACCTAGCTAGTATTTTAATGCCAAGTGTCATCAGCTGTTTCTAGGACATTTAATGGTTTCCCTCAAACAAAAAGTTGCTGTCTTGTCTGTTTAAACTTCCCTCCTAAAGATAGCAGGACTGGAGTCTCCTGGCTAATTTATAACACCGTCAGTTTATGATACTGACATCAGACCTTTATTTATTACACGCCTCAGTAGTAGGATATCAGTGTTCTTTTGTATTGACAGTTTTAGGACCATCTAAGACCTGCCAGACATCTGACAATGTCTGTGCTGAAAATAAACAGACAAGCTGCAGACAAAAATAAATGACAGTGTCAGCACACATCATCACAATCTTTTTAATCAATGGGATTCATCTGATATGATTTAATTGTTAAAATAAGACAAGGAATATTTCCTTTAAACTCAGACTTGTCGCATCTCATAAGGATGTGTGTCCAGAAATCTTACCTTGGTGTAGTAACCGGGATACATTTTCTCTGTTACTGGTGCAATGTATTCCAGTAAGAATTTGTGCCATTCCTTTTCAAAATTGATTTGATTCATGTGAATATCGATTGTGGGGACGTTTTCATAGCCACCTTGGATTCTGGTGTCCTGACAAACAAGAAAATAAATCAATTTAGAAACTAGAATTACCACCCCATGGTTGTATACCTCCATGCACCAGTTACGTTTCTCTTACAGTTTACATCCATGTCTGTGAAAACATAGATGCTTCACACCCATCATCCCCCCACAGCACAGGTTTATACAAGCAGCACAGTTTAAAGATTAGAGTCACCAATTCAGTATCTGACCAGTCGTTTCCCCTTCTGTTCCTGAGATTGAATAATTGCCAGAAAAGTGTTTTATGCAGAACATATTGATGTTACAGTGAAACTGACCTCTGAGATATAAAATGTCATCATCAGTTATGGCCAAAGTCATATTTTGTGAGGTCACACTGACCTTGACCTTTGGGCACAAAATTCTAATCAATTTATTTGACAGTCCAAATGGACGTCTGTATCAAATTTAAAGAAATTCCCTTAAGGTGTTCTTGAGATATCATGTTCACGAGAATGAGACAGATGCAAGGTCACACTGACCTTTGCCTTTGACCACTGAAATCTACTCAGTTCATCACTGAGTCCAAGTGAACATTTGTGCCAAATTTGAATGAATTCCCTCAAGCTGTTCTTGAGATATCACCTTCACAAGAATGAGATGGATGCAAGGTTATAGTGACCTTGACCTTTGACCACCAAAAACGAATCAGTTCATGGTTGAGTCCAAGTGGACATTTGTGCTTAATTTGAAGAAATTCCCTTAAAGGGAAAGTTCCGTTTTTTACAACCTGGACCTTATTTTTGGCATTAAATACGGTTGTTTACTCACCCAGATAAGTTTGGTGTCATTTGGAGTCCTTTGGAAGATATTTAGATCCGCGAGAGCCACGTACATCGATACAGTGGGAATGATCAGGGCACCGACAATGAGGCTCTAAATAACACATTATCTGCCGCGAAACTCATTCATTTCACCAATATGTTTTCATGAATCGCTAGTAGGGGTGTAACGGTACACAAAAATCACGGTTCGGTACGTACCTCGGTACACAAGTCACGGTTAATAGACAACTATTAAATATCTTTTACTTATTGGTAACCTTATTAAAACATACCACCACAGCAGTTAACTCTTTTTACCCAATTTCTGAATGAAACAAATTTATATAAAATCCTGCTTTTTCACATTGTTTGAATGAAAATAGAAATATAAAAGTGAAAAATAAAATCCTGCTGTTTTTTTAACACATTTTTTGAATGAAAAATATAAATATAAATTTCTGCTTAAACAGTTTTACTCAATTAAAGTAAAAAGTATAGTGCAGCTGGTCAGCTTTAAAGCCTGCTCAGATTCAGTTTTACTGGGAACTTACTTAGCTTTCCCACTTTGTTAAAGTGCAGTAAACAAAACATGCTTATATCTAAATTGCAGCTTAAACAATTTTACTCAACTCCAATGGCATTGGTTATTTCTTTGGCGCAATGGTCAAGGAAACACTCTTTCTTTTTAAATGACGACGATATCGTCATTTAAACCAGCCCTCTGCCAGATTACCATTGTCTCCCAGTGTGTTCATGCCTTCCAGCCCTGTGGATCTACTTTAGTTTGCCTGTTTTTTTGGACTTTGAAGACTTTTGGTATGTTACTCTTGGAATTGCCTTCCTTTGGATTCTGCTTGAATTTTTGAGTAAAGAACTTTGACTTTTCCTCTGCATCTGAGTCGTTTCTTCTGAAACGTGTCAGTGTAATCTGGCCATGACAGACTCAGCAGAGGAAGACACTCTTCGTTCAGCTCTCTGTGCTCAAGGTAAAAGGCTTCATGAAGCCTTTTACCTTGAGCACGGAGAGCTGAAGGTAAAAGGCTTCCTGAACACGAGCAGCAATTATCTTCTCTTTGTGGATGTGTACAAGAACTGCATGCAAGGCAAGATACTTTTCAAACTGCAATGACCAACCAGATTCAGGATTTAACCAATCAACTGCAACAGATGTTAACTCTCCTGAAACCTCCAACACCTTTACCATCCCCTCAGTCTTCTCCTGTACCATGTGTTCCTGAGAGTCAAGCTTCATATCGGCCCGAGCCTCGCCTTCCAAACATTGAGAGGTATGATGGAGATAGCTCAACCTGCCGCTCCTTTTTGTGTTTGTGTTTTGTTCTATGACTTTTGAACTGCAACCTCACTCATACCCAACTGAAAGTTCTCGTGTAGCCTTCATCATAACCCACCTCACAGGAAGAGCTCGTGAGTGGGCTACAGCTGAGTGGGATAAGCAATCCATGTCATGTCAAATTGTTAAGAGTTGTTCTGAGGCCCTTTGCAAGGTATTTGACCACCGCACTCCAGGCAGAGAGGCAGCTCAAGGGCTGCTGACCCTGCGACAAGGAAGCAACAGAGTGTCAGACCATGCTATCTGCTTCCGCACCCTAGCAGCAGAGAGTGAGTGGGATGAGAACTCTCTCAGAGACACTTTTTTGCACAGTTTATCTGAGGACATTAAGGACCATCTAGCACCACTGGATTTGCCCCCTGATTTTGATTCTTTAGTTGCCCTGGCTATAAAGATTGACAACAGACTTCAGGAGAGAAGAATGGAGAGGACCCGCGGAGCCCGCAGATCATCAAGCCACTTGGAAAGACCAGCTTTGTCTACGGATTCTTCTTCCTCCTTTATTCCCTTGACTCCACAGAACAACACAACAGCATCCTCTTGTGGACGTGAGGAGCCCATGCAGATTGGACGCACCCGTCTAACCCCAGAGGAACGCCAGCGTCGCCGGAAGGAGGGAAGATGCCTTTATTGTGGACTGCTGGGCCACTTCCTCGCCGCATGTCCAGTAAAAGATCAAGCTCACCAATAGGACGAGGGTTATTGGTGAGTCAAACTTCTACTTCACAAAATCCCTCCAGACCAAGATCTAATGCTCGATTGACTGTTTCCGGGTGTTCCCTGGAGCTGGCTGTGTTTGTTGATTCAGGAGCAGATAAAAATTTTATGGACAGTGGGTTAGCAAAGAAGCTAGGTCTGGCCTTAGAATCTCTGCCTTGTCCTCGGGAGACCACTGCACTGGATGGCCGGCTTCTTTGCTATATCACTCAACGCACCCCTGCCTTAAGTCTGATCATGTCAGGTAACCATTCAGAGATGATTTCATTTTTAATAATTGACTCCCCTGAGTTTCCACTTGTTTTGGGTCACCCGTGGTCAATATGTGGTCACCCACATATTGACTGGTCCACTGGGGTTATTTTGGGTTGGAGTGAATTTTGCCACTCATCTTGTCTCATGTCTGCCTCACTCAGTCCCTGTTCCAAGAACTCTGTCTCCAGATGTTTTCCAGATCTCTCTCATGTCCCTTCTGTCTACCTGGATCTTAAGGAAGTGTTTAACAAGTCCCGAGCCACCTCCTTGCCTCCCCATCGGCCATATGACTGCGCTATTGACCTCCTGTCTGGAGCCTCTCCACCTAAAGGTCACCTCTACTCCCTGTCTGCCCCAGAGAGAGAGGCCATGGATGAGTACATTCAGAGTTCCCTGGCTGCAGGAATCATCCGTCCCTCCTCCTCACCTGCTGGAGCAGGTTTCTTCTTTGTGGGTAAAAAGGACAAGTCACTACGCCCATGCATTGACTACAGAGGTCTCAACGAGGTCACAGTAAAGAACAGGTACCCTCTTCCACTTATGTCTTCTGCTTTCGAACAACTGCAAGGGGCCTCCATTTTCACTAAACTGGATTTAAGAAACGCTTATCATCTAGTTCGTATCAAAGAGGGGGATGAATGGAAGACGGCCTTTAACACACCTAGTGGTCATTATGAATATCTTGTCCTTCCCTTTGGCCTCACCAATGCCCCTGCAGTTTTTCAGGCCTTGGTTAATGATGTCTTAAGGGACATGTTAAACAAGTTTGTTTTTGTCTATCTTGATGATATATTGATTTTTTCCAAGTCTGAGGAGGAGCATGTGCAACATGTCAGGTTCTTCAGCGGCTGTTGGAGAATCAACTTTTCGTCAAAGCAGAGAAGTGTGACTTCCATCAGCGCTCTGTTTCCTTTCTGGGTTTTATTGTGGCACCGGGCAGTTTCAAGATGGACCCAGATAAGGTTAGTGCTGTCACGGATTGGCCTGTCCCTACTGACAGAAAACAGCTGCAAAGATTTTTGGGGTTTGCCAATTTCTATAGACGTTTTATCAGGAACTATAGCTCTGTCGCAGCCCCTTTACATTCTCTCACATCCCCAGGAACAAGGTTTGCATGGAGCTTTTAAAGGCCTCCGAGGAGGCCTTTAAAACCCTCAAACAGCGGTTTTCTTCTGCCCCAATCCTCACCCTACCAGATCCAAGATTGCAGTTCATCGTTGAGGTTGATGTATCGGGTGTGGGAGTGGGAGCTGTCCTCTCTCAGCGCTCTTCCAAGGACAGAAAGGTTCATCCCTGTGCTTTCTTTTCTAGAAAACTTTCTCCCTCAGAGCGAAACTATGATGTGGGAAATCGGGAACTATTAGCTGTCAAGTTGGCCTTGGAGGAGTGGAGGCATTGGCTAGAAGGGGCAGAGCAGTCACTTCTTGTGTGGACGGATCACAAGAATCTGGAGTACATCAGGACAGCTAAACGACTGAACTCACGTCAAGCCAGGTGGGCCCTTTTTTTTAATCGGTTTGATTTCACCCTCTCTTATCGCCCCGGCTCCAGGAACCTAAAGCCAGACGCCCTGTCCCGTCAGTTTGAGCGTGAAGAGTCTCCAAGGACTCCTGAGACCATTCTTCCACCCTCCTGTGTGGTTGGAGCAGTAACATGGGGCATAGCTGAAGAGGTCAGGCGGGCATCGGAAGGAAAGGAGATTCCTGAAGCCTGTCCTGAGAATCGACTGTTTGTCATGCCCAATCTCCGCCCTAAGGTTCTGCAGTGGGGGCACTCTTCCAACCTCAGCTGTCATGCAGGGGTTGCACGCTCCATCAGCCTTCTAAGACAGCGTTTCTGGTGGCCCACAATGAAGGAGGATGCCCAGGAGTATGTTGCTGCCTGCCAGGTCTGTGCCCAAAATAAGACCTACCGCCACAGGCCAGCTGGGTTACTCCACCCTTTACCTGTTCCCCGATGACCCTGGTCACACATATCTATCGACTTTGTTACTGGACTGCCTCCCTCAGAAGGTAACACTGTAGTTCTTACTATTGTCGACAGATTTTCTAAAATGGCTCATTTTGTCCCTCTGCCTAAGCTCCCTTCTGCCAAGGAGACGGCAGAGGTCATGTTATCCAATGTTTTTCGGTTGCATGGACTTCCTCAGGATGTGGTGTCAGACCGGGGACCCCAGTTTGCTTCTCAGTTTTGGAAGGAGTTTTGTAGACTCATTGGAGCCACTGCGAGTCTGTTCTCTGGATTCCATCCACAGTCAAATGGCCAGACTGAACGCTACAATTCAGGAGCTTGAGACAGGACACCGCTGTTCCATATCCCAAAATCCTTCCCTCTGGAGCAAGTATTTGATCTGGATTGAATATGCTCACAATTCTCTCCCTGTCTCTGCTACAGGTCTCTCTCCCTTTCAGTGTGTGTATGGTTAGCAACCACCTTTGTTTCCTGAAGCTGAGAAAGAGTCAGTTGTGCCCTCGGTCATGGCTCTGGTCCGCCGCTGCCACACAACCTGGAGAAAGGCTCGAGCAGCTCTTCTCCGAACCTCCAGCCGGTACAAGGAGTCAGCGGACAACCAGCGTTCTCCCACTCCTCGTTACAGGGTGGGTCAAAGAGTCTGGCTTTCCACGCACAATCTCCCATTGCATCTGGAGTCACGCAAACTGGCACCAAGGTTTGTTGGGCCTTTCCCCATCACTAAAATTGTGAACCCAGTGGCTGTGCAGCTCAAACTTCCCAGGACTATGAGAGTTCATCCAACTTTTCATGTGTCCAAGATCAAGCCCTTCAAGGTCAGTCCCCTTGTCCCCTCCTCCCTCCACCCCTCCCGAGTTATTGACGGCGGACCTGTTTACACTGTAAGACGCCTGCTGTCTGTCTGCCGCAGAGGCCATGGACTGCAATACCTTGTTGACTGGGAGGGGTATGGACCTGAGGAGAGGTCCTGGGTCCCTGCTAGAGACATTATTGATCGCACCTTGATCAGAGACTTTCATCAACGCCATGCTGATCAACTAGGGACGTCAAGAGCCGTCCCTTGAGGGGGGGAACTGTAATGTTCTCTTTAGCTGTTAGTGTGTTTGTGTTAATTTCCTGTTTTATTTTGAAATCCTGTTGTTTTTTGGTTGATGTCTAGTTTTACTTCCTGTCTTTGTTCTTTTCCCGCCTTTTGATCACTCACCTGTGACTGATTTGTAATCACCTTCACCTGTGTATATATACCATGTGTTTTCACCAGCCCTCTGCCAGATTACCATTGTCTCCCAGTGTGTTCATTCCTTCCAGCCCTGTGGATCCAGTTTTGTTTGCCTGTTTTTTTGGACTTTGAAGACTTTTGGTATGTTACTCTTGGAATTGCCTTCCTTTGGATTCTGCTTGAATTTTTGAATAAAGAACTTTGACTTTTCCTCTGCATCTGAGTCGTTTCTTCTGAAACGTGTCAGGTTCGAAACAAATACATGTACCGTTACGGCCCTAATCGCTAGAGTTGCTTGTTATCATCATCCGGGTCATTTATACTGACCTACTAACCTCTGACCTGGATGATGTCATCCAGGTGCGCGTGCCGCCGCACACCCGCAGCACAGCTTTGTTTATAATTGGAATTTGCTACTGTTAGTTTTTTTTTAAATATGGCTGAATATTTGTCAGATTCTGAGGTTGTGGATGATGACTTTGAATATGATGGACGTCCTTACCGTTTTGAGCCAGAGTATACGGATGAGGAGCTCTTTGAAAGGAGGATGCGGAGGCAGAGGGAGGAGCAGCTGGCCAGAGAACAAACTGCTGCACGTCCGAGAATAGATGCTAACTGGTGGTGTTGTTGCAGCTCATAATGTAATAATGGCTCATAATGTAATAACTTAAATGTAATAAAAGTTCGTAATGTAATAATCGGCTCATAATGTAATAAAATCATGAGCACATAACGTAATAATGGCTTTGCGCATAATGTAATAATGTAATAACCTATTACATTATTACATTATGAGCCTTACTGACGTCGCTCATAACGTAATAACAGCTTTGTGCATAATGTAATAATGTAATAACCTATTACATTATGAGCCTTACTGGTGTCGCTCATAATGCAATAACAGTTCATAATGTAATAATGGCCCATATTGTGAGAAAACTGCTGCATTATCATCATTTTTACATCTTAAAGGAGCAAATAAAGCAAACGGCATGGCACTAAATTAGTGAAACCAAGAATTATTTAATCGTAATTGCATTCTCACATTTTATTATGTAAGATGTATAAAGTTGAGCCACTAGGTGGCACCTGTGTTAGATATTTTGGGCCTTTGAGAATGCCATGCTCATTTCTACTGTCTGATTGTTGCAGGTAAGCAGTTGGTGGAAAGTTTAAATATTATGACGGATAAAGAAAGTATTAGTAGGTTATACAGAGTGGCTGGATGCAATAGTGGCCTTGCATCCAATATCAGGCAGCTCATTGGAAGAAGTAACGTTTTCTTTAAAAAAAATAAAAATAAAAAAAAAACTCGTTAAGCCTTGATCTGAGTGAACACTGGCACAGTCACTGACAAATGGAACCCCCTGGACTTGATTTTTATTGGCAACTATGATTTATAGTTATGTATTATTTATGCATATTGTTTAGTTAAATTTATTTGGACTTATGTTTTTACTTGGGTGTCCTCATAGGTTGTGTTTACATTTATAGAACTTTTGAGCTGGTCCATTGTTATTACATGGTTCTTCTCATTCTTGCACAAGTTCCAGAATAAAGTAAATTATACAACAGTTAGTTCTGGCCCTGCAATCTGATTGGTCGAGAGACAGTAAAACCGTGATGATATTGGAGTACAACATCATGGTTATTTCACTGTGTATGTATCACTCCGCCTCACAGCTGATTGCAATCAACAATAAAATCAAAACTGACGGTTAGTGTCAGTTAGGTCAGCAGTTGCATTGTAGGCTAATTAATTCATCCACTGTCAAACGGCCAAAAATATGGATTTATTTCCTAAAATAAGTTTTGAATTGAACTATGAATGGTCATGAGAGGAAGATGAGGGAGAGGAGAAGCTGAATCCATCTGAGCACACATCCAGGTTTGTCAGTGTTTCATCAGCGGAGCTCAATGACTTGGAGAAAAGCAACATACTGTCAGATCAGAAGGCAGAGTCGGCTGTGCCTGTGAAGCCACAGTCCACCATGCAGTCACCAGAGACTTATTTCACCGGCTGCATAATTAATGGAAACGTGCAGACAAATGTGTATGAAGAGTAAGTGCCTGGCGCACCATGTCTGCGTTACATAGCAATGGTGACAGCGGAGTCCTGAGGGAACTATTTTTGTTGGCGGAAGACAAATAAAATGCTTAAATTATCTATTTTGTCCTCATTTTTCAACATTTCTTAATCAGCCTTGCTTATTTAACTGTTGAACTGGCCTCGTGCCTATGACCGAATCACAGCCGTGACGATATCACAGTACAACATCACTCCCTCTCGTGTGATATTGCTTAATTGAATGAATATGTTACGCTGCTATCATGTATTTAACCTAAGTAGTAGGAAAACAATGCCTATTAAAAGTCTTTATTAAATTGGCATTAAGACCAACAATAAAATAACAGCAACATTTTGACTGGAAGGTCTTCACTAGGTTGTATGGAAGGAGAGAGTGTTCACCTACTTATTTGAAAAGACCAATCTTAAATGTGTTTTTATTGTAAAAGTTATTGTGTCCTGCATTTACTGTAGCAATAGTAAACAAAGGAAATGCTCTTTTAAACTACACAAACTACAGTCCCCCTCCTTCTTCCCTAATCCACCCTCTCCTCCAGCGGGTTTTTGAGTTGGTTACTGTTGCGCCATCTATAAACAAATCATAGTCAAACACAAACACAGACATCTGCCCTTAAGTGCACTCTCATTGTCAGTGTGTGCCATTTTGACCTAAAAATGATGATATTGCAACACTTTTCTCACAATATGAGCCATTATTACATTATGAGCTGTTATTAAATTATGAACTGTTATTACATTATGAACGGTGCCAGTAAGGCTCATAATGTAATAAGTTATTACATTATTACATTATGCACAAAGCTGTTATTACGTTATACGCTCATGATTTTATTACATTATGAGCCGATTATTACATTATGAACTTTTATTACATTTCTGTTATTACTATTATTACATTATGAAGCATTATAACATTATGAGCCATTATTACATTATGAGATGCTACAGGTCTTCTTGTGGACAATGTTCTACAATGCCAACAGAGGAGGAATGCCTTTGTTGCTCCGAGTGGGATTTGTGGCCAGGAGTTACACGTCTGAATGTCTCCAGAAATGACTGTTTCACAACTACAGAGGATTTCACTTGTATGATCAACTGTGTTGTTGTAGAGACTTTTTTCGTGTCCCGAAAGTAAACTGGAAGACCCAGCAAAAGCCTGCAGGACTGAACGGGCAACTTTCGATTGAGTAAGTAGCCTACACACATGCATATATTGTTTATTTTCCTTGAATTTGTTTGCTTGATAAGTAAATTACTATGAGAATTTACATTTCTTGTCGCTTGTGTAGAATGGCCCACACACCGCACAAAAAGCAGAGGCACTTCTTATGCAAAACGTGAATTTGTTATTCCATAATGCCCAGTGACAAAAAGTGAGAAATAGAAAGGTGAACGTTTCGGTGGTAAAGAGGATTGTCTTTACGAATTGCCTCTGTTGTTGTTTTTTTTGCAGAGGTTAGTAGGTCAGTATAAATGACCCTGATGATGATGACAAGCAACTCTAGCGATTCATGAAAACATATTGGTGAAATGAACGAGTTTCGCGGCAGATAATGTGTTATTTGGATATGGATGTACATGGCTCTCGTGGATCTAAATATCTTCCAAAGGACTCCAAATGATACCAAACTTATCTGGGTGAGTAAACAACCGTATTTAATGGCAGAAAAAAGGTCCAGGTTGTAAAAAACGTAACTTCCCCTTTAAGGTATTCTTGAGATATCGTGTTGACAAGGACAGAATGGATGGGACGGATGAGATGGATGGACAGACAGAGGGACAATCTGAAACATAATGCCTTCGGCCACAGCTATCCCTGGCGCGGAAGCATAAAAACCTAAACATCAACAAAAACATCAACAAATTGAAATTATCAATCATTATTGAAATTAGAGCTGCCACAGGACCTAGGGCTCTACTATGCAGCGGATGTCAAGTCATTACACAATTCATGACAATTACTGACTAACAAAGGAGCGATGATGAGATATGACTGAGGATGAATGTTTTTTTTTTACCATATTTTCTGTGAGCCACATGGGGCACAAATACAGTATTCAATGACAGATATTTATTCAGAATCTTTAGAATCACAGCACTGACGCAAATCCAAGGAAGATGGGAAGAGAATACACCCATAAAATATCATACCACGTTGTGTCCTCCTGACCACTCCCCATGATGTTCCATTTCTTCAACCAGGTGGTTACAAGCAACATCAGTGAAAATTGGGAACCAGTACACATCAGGACAAGGCTGGGGACAGAGGACACAGCACAATTTAATAACTCAGTGACATCACAAATTCCATTCAAATGCACTACAGACCATTTCAAACGTGACAACATAAACATTCTAAGTGGTCCCTTGGTACTTCCTGCTAGAATGTTTGTTAATGCAGTAACTGACAGGAAGTGCACAGGGACCAAAGCTGTTGCCCTAGCAACAGAGCATCAGTGAAACAGTCTATTACACATTTATACACATCCATTGCATACATCTTTTTTTCTATTCAGATCTTTTGAAAATGTCTGTGGCCTCAGTCCACTGCAGTGACAGAATTCATCAGAAACACAGAATGACTTCTGTTTTTTCTTTTGTAAAACAATGTCTGTCTATACTTTTACTTTTTCAGTGTGGGCATCATGTATTAACTTGTGTTGCAACTCACGGTTTCAATCAGCTTGTCTTTCATGATGTGGGTGTAGTTCTCATGAATGAAGCGCTCCTGCCAGTCCTAAAAGAAACACACCATACACACTACAAACACTATTTCTCTTCATCAAACTGTTCATTTAGTTATTAATATACTGCATATAAGACCTTTACCTTTTCATTTCATTTCATTGTACTGACTGACAATTATATTGCTACACTACTGTGCAACCACAATTACAACTACTCCTGCAACCATTGCTCCTAGCAACGTACCAGTCATGTTATTAAAGAGCTTAATACTGACCATAGTGCCATTACTACAGGTACAACTGTTACTGAGGTTATGCTCTGAGGCTGGTAGGTAAAAGTCATGCAGAGGGGTAAAAATACTTCACCCACAAAATGATAATTTCTGTAATAGTTACTCACTGCTTGTTACCTTGAATTCATTGTTTTTCTCTCATGCCTCCATGACGAATAGAGAATTAAACAGAACATTCTTTATGACCCAAAGGTAATGGGGTGCTCGTTTAATGAAAGCAAAACTACATCAAAACATGCATTCACAAAGTATCAATTCTTATTTATCCACTCATATGCTACCAAACGCACGCATTTTCACTAAAATGTTCTGATGTTAAACATGTCAGTGCAAACTTTGTGTGTGTTTGTACTCTGAGCAGATTTCAAACACGTGCAGGCTAAGGCACGTTCAGGGTGAGCAACTAGTGGGCAGAAGTTTTAAGCAAAAATACATGTGTAGCATACCACTGGATAAAAGTGACTTGGATTGAACTGCACGAGTTGTGTGAGCAGTACTGGCCCCTGGCATAGGCAGTACAGGCGATTGCTAAGGGCGCCATCATCCATAGGGGGTGCCATAAATGGGGAAAGAAAAAAAATCAAAATCTTTATCTTTTACTATTTGTACTAATATTATTACAACCTCTGATTTTGAAATATAACATAAGGCCACAACAACATAACTACATAGCAAAGCCAACTAAATAACAGAAAGGCCCTTTTTTCTGGGTTCCTGCCACTGCCCAGCCCCCCTCCCCTGCTCATTACACTTAAGTGTGCTTGGTGACATCACAGAGTGACATGTCACTTTGTCAGTAGTGCAAAAATGAACATGAAGTCTGCACACCAGGAACTGCTATCTGGGGGAGATGGGCGAGTTATCCCACATCACGTGAAGCCCGAAACACGCTGTATCATTATCATGTTAAAACGACAAAAGCTCTCTGGTGCCCACTCAACTACGACTTCTCTATTGAAAGGAGTGGTTGTGGAGTGGAAGATCAGTGTTGAAATCACCAGGAGAGGTAGTTACCTCTAAGCTGCCAGTGGCCGCAACGAACAACTCACGGAGGTTGCATTGAGCTACAAAAATGTAATGTAAAAAATTGTTTCATAAATGTGTATTATTGAATTTGTGCTCATTCAAAGGCAGTGTAATAAAGGACTGAATAACTTTTAAACTGATAATTATTTTTTTATAGTATATTTTTTTATATAGATTTCTGTGTTTCCCTGGCACAAAAGAAGAATTGTTATTTTAAGCATTGGTATCAGTATTGGCTCAGAATTTCAAAATTGGTGCTTCCCTAGTTCAATTAAAAAGGAAATTTATACATTTTATTATTATTTTAATATATTATTATATTGTTTATTCTTCTGAATAAGTTCATTAGTAATTCTTTGTTTATGATTATTGATTTCTATTATTATTATTATAACAAGTAGGCTTCAGCATTTTACTGAAAGCAAATTATCACATATTTTTATCTTATTTGTTGGTGTTAGCCGGGTTGCTTATCTGCATTTTGGTAATAAATGTGCAGTGCTTTGACTGTTAAGCTGCAGCAAATGACATCTTTTTTTTTTAATGTGAGAGAGTTTAGAAACAGCTATTTTGATAAAATTTTGCTGTTAAACGTAGTCCCCAATGACTTCAATTCATCCAGAATGTTTGTTTGTAGAATGTTTGTAGGTAACTGATATTCATATGGTCATTTTGTGGGTGAAGTTTTCCTGTAAGCAGAATTAAGAGTAAGAGCCATGTTTAAGCATTCCCAAGTGCTAAGACTTAGTTTCAGCTTCCAAATACTACAGGTACATCACACAGCATTAAACTCAACGTTAAATGTTACTACGATCACAATAATTAACAACCAACACACACTTCTGTACTGACCATATCACCACCACTTTAGTCATATTAACAGGTGATATTTTCTCACCATTGGGTTTTCAAAGATCTGCCACAGATCGTTATGAAGATGGCTCATCTCATAGTTTTCTGTTGACAGGATGCGCCCGAAAGTGTGCATGTTGGTAACATACATGAAGATTCCCTGAGAGAAAGATTCACAACTGGTCAAACATTTTCATGGACAAGTTGTTAATGCAGTTATTCAAGTTCAACAATACAAATTCAAACTATTCAAGTTGAGCAAACCAAATTCAGATATAAATTATTCAGATTCAATTTGTAGTAACACATATTGTGTCCATATGCTTTTCTCTTACTGACCTTGCTGCGAATGTTGTGGCAGTAAGCCATGTCAGGGTCTAAGAGGTGTGAGCTAAACAGCTCGTAGTCTTTGAGTTCTGATCGAAGGAGGCTGGCCTTCACCAGAAACACACTGGACACATATGGGACATTCCACACACCCCTAAAAAACAAGACAGTGTTAGACAGCTTACATGGCATTGCGAGGGTCTAATATCAGGAACAGACTGTGCTCAAATACTGTTAATTCTAATGAAGTGAGAGAGAACCAAATGTGTATTGGAGACAGACTTCCCCTCTTTTATTAGAATATTTTGTCATGTTTAAGTAAGAAGCCTCCCTGATTTCTTATCTGATCCTGTTTTATTTGCTGTTGATGCAAATTCAACACCTCCATGTTTTCTTTATATATTTCTACAGCACCAGTGCTATCAGCACAACAGTGAGACATAATCCTCCCTTTCATGTTGGGCCTTTAACCTTTTTCACTCTGCTGGCAGGCATCCATAGCTGACATCACTGACTTTCAGAGTGGACTGAGTTTTAATGCTACAGTCAAACCAAAAGACCCTAAGGTACCAACCATGTCCAGCTTGTCAGGAAGGGGGTTAAATAGCACTCCAAAATTAGGCTACATTTTGGCGAGGAAAAAAAATGGCTGAATATTTCTGCATACTGGGTTCTGAACGGTCTTGGAATTGGATGAATTGTGTATAGCTGGAAATCTGAGACTCTTGCGGACTCAATAAGCTCAATTTCAATTATATTTAATGATGTTAGCTCCCATAGTAGCCACTTGATTGTAGAAATACCATTTTTTGGGAACATGACCTCACTGTATAAAATGACCTCTTGTGACCTCCGGGATAAACAACACAGCCTTATGAAACTTTGCAACCATAAATTAGAGATCTCGAGCATTCAGATGATATTTGGCTTTCATAAGTACTACTCAACTCAACTCAACTCAATTTTTTTTTATAAAGAACATTTAAAAACAACTCATGTTGACCAAAGTGCTGTACAAAAGGAATAAAATGCTATAAAACACATACATACGAGTGACATGATTGTCAGGTACACAGCTCACACATTTATAGACCCAACACACACAGGTACACATTGGGGAAAACCAAATCAGGGGGGGCTCTAACGTGAATGAATAAAAGTAAGTTTTGAGCTGGGACTTGAATGATTAAATGGTGGGGGCAGATCTGATTGGGAGGAGGATGCTGTTCCACAGTTTGGGGGCAGACACATGATCACCCCTGAGCTTAAGTCTATGGAGGACAGCCAGAAGCCCCTGATCAGCTGACCTGAGGGACCTGGACGGGGAATGGGGGGTTAGAAAGTCTGAGATGTAGGATGGGGCTAGACCATTAAGGGCCTTGTAAACAAACAGGAGAACCTTAAAGTCAACTCCGAACTTTACTGGCAGCCAGTGGAGAGAGGCCAAAACAGGTGTGATGTAGTCTGTCTTCCAGGTACCTGAGAGAAGCCTAGCAGTGGCGTTCTGAACCAGCTGAAGGAGGGACAGAGAGGACTGACTGATACCAGTGTACAGAGAGTTACAGTAGTGTAAATGGGAGGAGATGAGAGCGTGGGTGAATATCTGCAGGTCTTCAAAGGGAGAGAAATGGCTTGATTTTGGAAATGGTGCAGAGTTGGAAAAAGCTGGTTTTTACTACTGTATTTGTTTATTTCTCAAATTTAAAGGTGGAGTCAAATATCACGCCAAGATTTTTGACATGGGGTTTAACATAGTTAGAGAGGCTACCGAGCTGGTCAGGAATCTCTCTAATGGAGTCGAGGGGGCAAAGAGGCAGCTTATTATTTGCCCTCATTCAGCTGGAGGAAGTTCTGTGCCATCCAGTTCTTTATGTCCTCGAGGCAGTTTATGAGACTGGCAACACTGGACTTGTGGTTAGGCTTGATAGGGAGATACAGCTGTGTGTCATCAGCATAGGAGTGGAAGGAGATGTTATGTTTTTTAAAAATTTGGCTGAGAGGAAGCATGCACAATGAAAAGAGAATAGGACCTAAGATGGAGCCTTGAGGAACCCCACAGGAAAGAGTGGCTGAGGAAGAGGAGTGATTTCCCATGCTGAGAGAGAAACTTCTATTTTTGACGTAGGAAGTGAACCAGTGTAATGCAGTGGCACTGATGCAGACACCAAACTGGAGGTGTTCGATTAAGATGCTGTGATCCACAGTATCGAACGCAGCAATGAGGTCAAGAAGAACTAGGATGGCACAGTTTCCAGTGTCAACAGAGAGTAGCCAGTTATTGTACACTTTCAGCAAGGCAGACTCTGTGCTATGATAGGCCCAGAATCCAGACTCAAACTTTTCCACGATGTTATTTTGATGTAAGTAGGTATGTAGTTGATGGAGAATAACCTTTTCCAGAACCTTAGAGAAGAATGGAAGTTTAGAGATAGGTCTGTAGTTGCTGGGCAAGGAGGGGTCTAAGCCTTAGATATTGTATATGTCTGAGTGAATAAGATCTATATGGAACCAAAACCTGTTTCAAATAGGAAGGACAATTAAAGTAAACACATTTAAAGATGAACTGAACCCAGTGAAACTGCCTTCTAGCTTTAGGCTGCAACCAATTAAGTGATTCATACATATAGCAATGATGAGTTCTATATGTGCACCTCAAAATAAATCTACACAGAGAGTTATACAATACATTTAGGGGTCTAAGATAAGTATCAGAGGTATTCAGATGGACAATGTCAGCATAATCAATTATAGGTAAAATTAACTTATTATTCTTTTTCTGACATGAAATGAAAAACAATTAATTGAGCGATAGAGTGAGCACAGACAACCAAATGTTCATTTCATAATAAAATCAATGTGGGGTTTAAAGCAGAGTTCAGGGTCAATCCAAAGGGGAGGTCTCAAGGGGAGATCCATCATCAAAATTAATATGAAAGCCACAGGGATGTGAGGATCTTTGTCGCATGCCAAACACCATGCTGCAGGACTTCTTCTTATTCAATATGAGTCTGTTATTATGAAGCCATTTTTGAACCAAATTAAAGTCAAATTGTAAAGAGTTCTGGATCTGTAATATATCAGAGTTAGAGGTGTACATAACAGTATCGTCAGCATATAATGTAGATGAACAAGACAATTTGAGCATATTTGTGGTAAATCATTAATAAAGATAGAGAAAAGAAGCGGTCCAAGAGTGGAGTCTTGTGGAACACCCTCATCAACAGTTAAATAATCAGACTGAGAACCTTGAAAGACAACACACTGACGTCTGTTATGAAGATAGGCATTAAACCAGAGGAGAGCATTTTGAGATAGACCAATAGAGTAGAGCTTATCAAGGAGGAGGTAGTGATCAACCAAATCAAAAGCTTTGGAAAGATCAATAAAAATTGCACCTGTACGTAGGCCTTTATCAAAGGAGGAGAACACATCATTGGTGAATTTTAGCAGGGCTGTTGTGGTGGAGAAATTAGGTCTAAAGCCAGATTGGGTTGGAGATAAAATATTGCACAGATTGATGTACTGATATAATTGATTAAAAATAAGTTTCTCAAAAGGGGAGTAACTCTAGTACATTTCCATATGGGGGGAACTGAATAAGTAGATAAAGACATATTAAACTAGAAAAGCACTCGGAGAGCGCAGACCTCTGCCAAGCAACTCAAATTTCCCGCCATTTTATTATTTTATCCACTTCACTTCAACCGATCAAAACCAAAATTTTATCATCTGTTCCTTGTCCCATTATCAACATTTCCTGAAAATTTCATCAAAATCTGTTCAAAACTTTTTGAGTTATTTTGCAGAACAAACAAACAGACAAACAGACCAATACTGGCAAAAACATAACCTCCTTGGCGGAGGTAATAAATCAGCAAGGGGATACATTAGAACATGAGCTGCAAGTTTAACAAATTTAGCTTCCAAACCATCTGGACCAGCACTAATATTTTCTTTTAACTCATTTATAACATAAAATACATTAATAGGTAGAATTTTTCTAAAGGAAAAAGAACTGTTAGAGGTAGTGAAGTTTAAAGAGCCAGCCATATCATAAGAATTAAAGTGTTGGGAACCACAGAAAAATGAGAAATGACGGTTGAAAGCTTCGGAAATAAGTGGAGTTTCATTATTTATACATACCTGATTTAAGAGGTTTTTGTTAGTTTTATTGAGAGTATTGTTCAAATGTTTCCAGAACTGTCTAGGATTACGGAAATCCTGTGAAAAACTGTCTTTATAGTAGTTATATTTTGCATTCCTTGTTTTGGTTTTTACAAAGATTTCTCAAATATCTGTAGGTTTCCCAATCAGCAGCATCCTTAGACAAGTGATATTTGGTCCAGGCTTTATCCCTTTGTTTGAAAAGGCTGATAAGATGTGAGCTAATCCAGGGTAGGTGTCTACCTTTAACTCTAACTGTTCTTATGGGGGCATGTTTATCAATTATGTTCATAATTTCAGAGTAAAAAAAGTTCCATGCATCATCAACAAAAGGAATTAACTGAAATCTGTCCCAATTAATGCAAATTATATCTTGAATAAAACTATCTACATTAATGTTCTTGCATTGTCTCAGTCTAATATATTTAGTAGGCGCACTGGGGATTTTGATTTAGCAGACACAAAATATAACTTGTGAGAAAGTGATCACTTAAACAGTCAGACATAACACCGGATTTAATTATTCTTTCAGGATTAGTGACAAGTATCCAGTCCAACAGAGACGACAACAGATAATCAACTCTTGTAGGTTCCTTAATTAACTGAGTGAGGTTTACACTATTAATTAAATTCCTATCATTGGAGGAGGAGAAATCAAGTCAGTTACTATTGAAATCACTCAAGATAATCATTTCAATCACTCCTCTCCATAGACTGTGTGTTCGGTGCCGTGCGGCAAGTTCGGGCCAGGCTCGGTTATAATTGTCTCGGACTCTGGAAAATGCCTCCCGAGCCGCGCTCTAGTGTGCTCACCTGTGTGTGTGTGTGTGTGTGTGTGTGTGTGTGTGCGTGTGTGTGTGTGTGTGTGTGTGCAGGGTTCAACGCTAAGGTTTTTTTTTCACTTGCCCGGTCGGGCAAATTGGTCAGAGATCTACTTGCCCGAAGTCAGTTTTTACTTGCGCTATAAAAATTGTTTAATTTAAGCGGCTATCAAATAACAAAGACTGCAGTTATTTTTATGTTATGTAATCTTTATTCACACTGTATTTATTAATTAAAACAACATACGTCATGTATTGTAGCTTAATTCCTACACAAAATGACATTGTCAGGGCTTAAAGTGAAAAATTTGTCAATCATTCTCCGTCTATAATTTTGCGCCCTACTTGAGCCATGCCCACCTCTATTTATTTTTCACCCCTCTCTCCAGTTCTGCTGTATTAACACCGGGTTTAATATATTTTGCTTCCATCTCTCTGCCCTGCTCTACTCTACTTCAACGCTATTTAGCTCTCTCTCTACTCTACCAGTAGACTACCACATCCACCTGTTACACAAAACGCACACAGCAGTGTTTCCCCTAGGATGGAGTTGTAGCAGCAGAGGTGAAGCACGCGCATGAAAAATAATTTTCACATGCGTGAAACTTTTTTGTATGCTTGCAAAGCACAGCCTGCTGGGATGTTTCTATGTATCTACTGGCACCAGAAGGGCTCTTTAGGACTAAGTACATACAGTAAATGTGCGCACAGTATGAGCAGGTGAAATGTCTGTCTAGCTTACATATGAGGTGTCTCAAGATTTAGGAAAATACAGTTTTATTGAATATAATAAAAGTAAAAAGTCACTTGACATGCTGCTGTTTTGTGCTATGACCTATTTATGTGCTGGATGTTGTTATTTACGTGACAACGCCTGAACACAACACAAGCTCATGAGTGCCGTGCTACGCTGCTGTGTGAGCAGCTGTTTGTCTGTGCATAACAGCAGTCTGTTGATGGTTATTTACACAGTGTCCATAACAATAACTTTGTCAGTTGACAAACTGCACCGGGCTCGGGGTCAGGTTTGGTCAGGAAATTGCGGCCCGAGCCGCTCTAGCATGCTCACCTGTGTGTGTGGCGGAACTCCGCCGTGCGCGATACAGAAAGCAGAGGAGAATTGTTAACGCGTGACCATGTAGAGACAGAAATGACACGATGACATAACACCATAAATAGTATATTGTTATGTTATTATATGAAGCATCCGTCGCGCAAAATAATATCAATGGGGGCTGTGGGCAGGACATTGTTACACAGCTGTGCCTGTGACTTCAGGCAGAGAGACCGCTGCATCAGAGCCGAAGGAGCACGTTTTAAAATACATTTATTTTATCAATTAGTTATTAACTTTTACTATTTTTAGCAACTTGCCCGATCAGGCAAGTGAGTTGTTAGTTTACATGCCTGACCTTGAGTTTTATTGCCCCGGGCAATCCTTATTGTTGAGTCCTGGTGTGTGTGTGTGTGTGTGTGTGTGTGTGTGCGCGAGCGCGCACATGTCTGTGTGTGTGCACACGTGTCTGTGTGTGCGCATCGGGGCCGAATTCTGCCGTGGGCGACACAGAGCATAGGAGGATTGTAAACGTGCACCGTGTAGAGACAGAACTGACATGCCGTTGTGTAAACAAGATAAATAACATAACTCTTTAGTTAGTTTAATAAAAGGACAGGGCATAGACTTGTTCTATAGGAAAGGCGACCTTAAATGACTTGTGTGTGTGTGTGTGTGTGTGTGCGCGAGCGCGCACATGTCTGTGTGTGTGCACACGTGTCTGTGTGTGCGCATCGGGGCCGAATTCTGCCGTGGGCGACACAGAGCATAGGAGGATTGTAAACGTGCACCGTGTAGAGACAGAACTGACATGCCGTTGTGTAAACAAGATAAATAACATAACTCTTTAGTTAGTTTAATAAAAGGACAGGGCATAGACTTGTTCTATAGGAAAGGCGACCTTAAATGACTTCTGTTATGATCTGGAGCTACATAGAAAATAAAATTAAATAAAACTAACTTGATCTTCCCGGTGGAAAGTGATCAATTTAAATCATGAATCGGATTTGTTGTGAAAAAAATTCACTTTTTTTTTTTTTTAGGCCATATCGCCCAGCCCTATCTGAGAGTAAGACGGGTTGGGATGAGAGTCACAGGAGGACCAGCTGACTGTGAGCTTGACAGTTTTTTTTTTTACAGTGCAGACTGGGGAAACAGTCAAACAAGGGCTATTTTCAGTCTGGCAGGCAGTAGTATACTGGGAAATCACCATAGAGGAAGAGGGAGGGACTTGTGTGGGTGTGTGAGTGAGGTGAGACAGCAGTCAGTCACGTGGGTGATATTGCACAGCGTGCTGCAGATTAGCCTTGAACATGCTGCAGCCTAGCTTGTTGGGGTGGATGACATCGGACTTAAAAAAGGATTGGTGATTCCAAAACAGGTGGAAATTGTCAATGTAGCAAACATTGCAAGCCCTGCAGAGAGACTGGAGCCAGGTGTGAAAACAAAGGATCCTGCTGAACTTTTCTGACCCACAGCTGTGAGGAGAAAGCGGTCCACTGATGAAGATGGATTTTCCGCAGCTGTTAAGCAACTGTAAAAGTCACCTCGGATTGTCGATAAGCAGAGTCATTTGTCCCAACATGAAGAATTATTCTGTGGATGGAGGGCGGCAGTGTTTGGAGCAGATCTGAGAGCTTTGAAAAAAACAGATGTTTCTGGTTATTGAGTCCCCGTATATTAATGTAGTCGGAGGAAAAAGGGGGTGAGGAGATGCTGAATATGGGGTCTCATGGCTGGATGAGGTGAGCTGAGAGGTCGGTAGAGGAGAACATTCTACTGCAGCGAGACACACTCGGAGACCAGAAATAGAAGATCACCTGACACCCTACAGGTCTTGTGTTTGGAGCCATTTTGATGGCGAGAGAGTAGTGGATAAAAACACATAGAGCTGAGGAACGAGCCACCGCACAGCTACAGGCTCTCATTAGCAGCAGTAACACAGTAACATACACAACCCCCAAGCTGAAGCTCGAAGCCACAGACTGCGCCGCAAAAGACTCTCTTTAGCAGCTAAGCCACCAGCAAACAGTCACAGCACATACACACCCCGAACCTGGGAACAAGAGCCGCTGCGTGGCTATAGCCTCTTGCTTAGCAGCTAACGTTGACACAAAGCACACACCCACAGTAGTAAGCAGGGTAGCTGATTTAGCCAGAAAGACTGACAGGTCTGTCAGTGACAGCTGTTTAGCTTGTGTTTATATGACTGTGTCTGTAACAGATATGGTTATTCATGTATTTATTAGACTGAAAGAGCTCAGATAGCTCATGGGACGTAGCAAATTTGCCACTGACTCACAGTGGACAAAAGAAATTATACTGATATTATGAGCTCTAATGTCAGTAGTAATGTAATTTTTATATAGTGGGACGCAGAAATTATGAAAAACATTCCAACAGTCTTATTCCACAGTTCAGCACTACAGTTATTTGTCTTTTCATGTTTTAAACTATTATTTTTTAACATGTATAATGTGTTCATCATATAATGTGTTCATCAATCATTGATTTAGCAGACTTATACGAGCCTACTTCAGCCAGACAAAAATTCCTGCTTTGTACAAATAAAACCCCCAAGGCCCACATCATGTTTGTTTTTATACATTTAAAATTTTCAAAACCAAGGAAATATCTCTGGCATTTCTCTGTTTTTGCTGTAACGAAAATGTATTGAACCATGATGCCACTGTATCGTAGGTCTACTAATAGTTAATTGTTCAACTTCAGAAAATAGTTCTGACTAGGCTTTTTTTTCCTTTACTACTGCCAATACCAGCATTCCCAGTTAGATTAACAAAGGTATGGAGAAAATTTCAGATGTATATATACAGAGCGTAGTCTGCTGTCATACATTTGGTTGTGTGAGAAATACGACATACCAAACAATATTTCTTTAAATATTTACAGTTGACAAATTTCATCTCATCCACACAGAAATAACTGTTGTCTGTACCTCCATTGTCTATAAATTGAAGAAGTCACTGTCACTCACTTTAAAAATGGAAAGCAAATGAAAATTAATGTTGAGTATGACATGACTGTTGTTGTATTGATTTTGCTGAATTTACCATGTGAGCCGTAAGTAATTTAACAGCCCCCCTTTTTTACCCATCCTGTATTTGTTCATGCCGCAAAGAGCTTGACAATAACTTTAACACAGGCTTTTATTGGAGTATGTACATAGGTTGTGGGTCAACAGAATATAACTTTAATTACTGCCCAGTGAAACAATCACATATATTAGTTGGTAATTCTACAGATCAGTTTGATTTTATTCCATGCATTCTGTAGTTTTCTGTAATGTTGTCTAAACTGCTCTGCTGATTGGTCTTTGTCAATAAAATTTTCTTTCAGTCATCTGTTACTAAACGCCCCTCTGAAGTCTTTGCAACTTTTCAGTAACTCACACTCTGCGTCCTTGAACAATGTCCACGTAGTCCTCAGACCGGGCATAGTAGCCCTCTGCACTCAGGGCTCCCCAGAAGTTGCTCCACAGTCGACCAGCTCGAGTTATCATCGGTGCCACAATAGGACTAATGAACAAAGAAAGGAGTGTTACTACTGTATATTTCTTATTCATACATTTAATAAAAACATAACTCGTGCAAATACATTTTTATAATAGAAATTAAGAGATTTACTATATGTGTTATATATGTATATGCCCACAGCAGCCCCATGACATAAACTGGCACAAGATCATTGTTACTAATTCAATACTGGTGAATATACTTACAGGTTTTGTTCAATGAGAATTTTAAGTGTGTTCTCATTCTTTAAGACCACTTCAATGTCCAACATGAAGAAATAGTCACAGTCCTGGTCCTTCCGGCACGTATCACTGAAAGGAAGGACAGACACATGTTGTGTGACATTAAAGAGAAGGGCTACATACACAATACCACTGTCAAGCATCCCACGTATTTGCATGTATTCCAACACTGTGACGCTTCATTTTTGCCTGTGAGACACTGTGTGCACAAAAGCTCCTGCTATTTTCATTTAAGTCACCCTCCATTCAAAAATGTGTTTTCCTTCTGTTTGCGTTCCCTTAAATGTCTGACCTTGACTACACTGACCTGTATCTGTGCAAAGTTTGTCACTAGAGAGGTGTTTTCACATTTCCTTGCTTTATTGCACTGCCCTAAAATCTGAGATTGTCAAAAGAGCTCCAGCAACACTTGTGGTACGGAAAGAAACTTTATTGACCGACGCGTTTCGGCTTGTGGCCTTCATCAGGGTCATCCTTGGCCACAAGCCAAAACACGTCGGTCAATAAAGTTTCTTTCCATACCATAAGTGTTGCTGGAGCTCTTTTGACATTCTTCAGTGTTTCCTCACTCTCCATGCACCTTGTGAATCGGTGAAGTTGTGCCAGAAACCACTTTCTACCTCTAAAATCTGAGATTCAAATGTACACCAGGTAGCCAGATAAGGTATGTATCTAATGCGAATGCCAATCATTGTCTAATATAGGAAGAACGTATCAACGGGGGAAAAGACTTCGACTCAGCAACCGCAAAGAAGCCTGAAACTTCCAGCACAGAGCAGACTGTCAGAGAGACAAAAGTTAGGCCCAATCCCATTTCTACCCCTTAAATCTTCCACTTGGTATTGAGTGCCCTCATTTGCGAGATAACCCTTGATGAGGGAAGTGAGAAATATTAGGGTAGAGATCTTTCCCTAAGAAATGAGACATCACTTCATGCAAATCGGGGTGGCCGACGTGCAGGCATACGTCACATGGTGACGCAAGACACCGGTAGTCAATCAGGTTTGAAAATGCCGGCTCCAGTGCCTGTGCTGTGGCGCGTGCTATGTTTATTCTTCTCTGTCTGATGAATCAACAAAGAAGAAATGCTGAAAACAGGAGCCGCCTACGACATCTTCTAGTTCTGATCGATTTTGTTGGGGAAAGTCGATTTGTTTAAATATTTTGACGCTGTGTTCAACCGAGTTGCTGATGAGTTTACGCTAGTCTAACCATCTGTTGTTTGTATAGCCTACATTCTGATCATACAGTAACAAATTGTTTTCCAAAACTTGCCAAAGTTGCTGACTTCGCAAGGTGTTCTGGGAAATTTCATCCTACACTTTGTTTTAAGTGTGGGTCGGGGCTCCCTTGGACTCTAGGGTGGATTTTAAGTGTTGGAAACCACTTCCACGACCTCAATTCTGTTTTAGGACACCACTAGCTTAAAAGTGAATGCACACAACCAAGTGCAAGTGGGTATTTCTAGGGTAATAATAAGTGTGAGTATTGGGACCGGCCGTTAGTATTTGCATAGTGACAGTTTTGACAGTAAACATGGAAGAGTGTACAACTTTTGGATGAAAACCTGACCAACATATTCGCATTTCATAGCTTTTCATAGGAAAATATATGAAAAATTTGTGAATACAGCCTGACCAAACCAACGTGAACACACTGTAACATCATTGCAGATATTATTGTATAAAATGTGTAAAAATTCACTCCCCGTGCAGTTGTTATTAAAGTTGGCATCACCTATAGAGACCAAAATGGGTTTTTTTTTATTTTTTATTTTTTTACCAGGCTGTAAACATGTTTATTTCTGCTGTATATTTGGGCATTTTTACATAGCATTCTACGGGGACTGACTGGCTTCTGGAGCCAGCCTCAAGTGGACATTCATGAAACTGCCATTTTTTGCATTTCTGAGTTGGCTTAATTTTTTAGCCCAGAGGCTGCCCCATGATCATGGATGGATGGATGGCTGGATGGATAGATGGATGGATGGATGGATGGAGAAATGTCCCCTGATCAGCAGATGAATGTTTAAACAACATCACATCTGTGCATCGATCACTCTGTACAGTGAAGAACAACACCTTTTTGACTGGAGAGGGACTTTCAGTAAATGACCACACTGCTTCTCGTAAAGCCTCTCAAACTGCTTCTTTAGGATAGAGAAAACACTACAGGATTTGCACCATAAACCAAGTAAATATAAAATTAACATACACAACTTCTTTCTGTCAGTGTGTTAAAGGAACACATTTTCCCACACAATTTCATTGATAAAGTTCCAAAACTTTCCATAATTTTTTTTAAGGACTAATAAAAGAGAACATTCACAATGGGTAAAATGAAGAAATGTATAGTATACTCCAAATGATAATTATTTTATCAAAATTAATCAGCAACCTTTTCCAGTCTCTAATAGTTAGTTATGCTCATACTCACTTCAAATACTTAAAACTACAGGCACAGTCATATTAGCACTTACTGTATATCAGTCTGGCACTGATGTTCAAGCATGAGGGAAAAGAAAACTGATTATACTATCTGTACTAACTGTATTCTTCATGCAATTAATTATAAACTCATTACTGGATGCAAATGTATCCATAGGCATATCCTTTTTTTAAAGCCTTGGAAGTAGACATGGAAGATTATCTACAGAGGACTGACAACAACAACAACAAGACATTTTATTACACACAACACATTCGAGGACTTTTCCAAAACAATCAATGATTTTGACTAATTCCATGACTTTTCCAGACCTGGAACATGTGATTGTGACATTCCACGACAGTTCCAGGTTTCCATGAACATGGGAGCCCTGGTTAAAGTATTCATTCTAAGGTGACCACATATGACTTTGTGTAACACACTTTCTTTAGAAATACACTGTCATACAGCTGACCACTATGTGGAACTCACAAGCCCAGGTTGCGGGAGGCAGCTTCATCCATCTCCTCTTCAGGCCTGATGAACTTCACCTCCTGATAAAGGCTTCCATGATCCTTCAGGAAAGAGCTGACCTGTTGCTCATGATGAGCTTCCTGGAGGGATAGATAGATAGATAGATAGATAGATAGATAGATAGATAGATAGATAGATAGATAGAAAAAGAAGTGCAGAGCAGGAGCAGTCTGAGTTACTACAGACTCTGAAAGCAGCACTAAATAAGCAGATATGAGCGTTGGTGACAGCAATGTCATGTCATTATGGTATACATTTGTACTACCAGTAGCTTTTTTCCACAGATGACAGTGCCCTAGCAAGGGGCTTTTATTCGGACAACAAGCTCTTAAAATCAAACAGGTTTACTACCTCTGCCTGTTTTGACTTGGTTTTCACTCTCGTCATATATATATATATATATATATATATATATATATATATATATATATATGTATACACGGGCTTTTAGGATAGTCAACATGGACAACATTTCATAACTTTTTAATGACCTTTCATGAAACCACTATCAGAAAAAAATCTTCTTGCCCCACTTGCCAGACACTTTTCCAACATATCAGAATCAAACTCTATTCAAACATAATTTCAGCTAGCTGGCATACAGTAAGGGAGAGATGGAACATGGAGAGAAAATGAAGAAACATATGTGATGGTAGCAAAGCGTCACTTTAACGTATATTAGTCTGCATTTCGATGATAGCTACAGAAAATTAATCTGCCATTATGTTACATTATGTGGAAGGTTATCCATGGAAGATTACTGTAACAATTTCATTACACACACAACAAAATTCCATAACCTTTTCCAAAACTTTCACTGCTTTTTCAATGTCTTTCCATGTCTGTGGGAACCCTGAAGCAAGTGCAGAACTGAGAGCCTTAATGTCAGAATAAATATTTCGTTTGGACTTCGCCTTGTTTTCAGCCTTTTTTTTTTTTTATACATTCTGGTTACGTCATGCTGCACTCCCTGCTAGTACTGAGTTGATAGTTCCTGTTTGCATTGAAATCAAATTGATTCCACTGATATCAGGACTGTGTTTATGATGTGCATGTGTTTACATCTGACTGAGTTATGGTTCTCAAAAAAAAAAAAAAAAAAAAAGGTTTGGGTTTAAAGGGGTTACTGAGCTTTCATTTCAGTCCTTTGTTATGTTCTTTTTTTTACTTTACAAGTTAGTGTAGTGAATGAAACTAAAAACCCAAATCATTCTTCTGCGGCACAGCTCATTGGCAGCTTTGAAGTAGTTTGGTGTCTTGCAATTCATGTTCTCCATCGTACCAAGATTATCTCCAATCCCAGTAGTTATTAAGACGCACCACTTTACATGGCCCGCATGCGCCAGGCTATAAAAGCCCTACCTTGCACATGCACCCACTGATTCATTGATTTCAACCTGTCGGAGTCCACGTGAGAGCAGAAAGAAAAAGAGAGATGAGTTTAGTGTTCTGTCCACTTACCTTAGTTTAGGTTGGAGAGCTGGCCCTCACTGGTCCTTCTCGAGAATAGCTAATCACTGTTTCTTCTTTTTGACAATAAGGAGTGAAACAGTTAAGAGGGGTGCCATGTCCGTGTATTGAATCTGTCTGTTTATGCACGGTTGAGGCATAGCAGCTGGCTCAAGCCTGACTTAAGCCATGTTTCCACTTACATATGTGACTGCTGTCTGTACATGGATGATGCCTCTAGTGTTCAACGCAGGGAAGTACATTTCTTTACAGATGGATAGAAACCTGATAGAAACTACCTGTAACCACGGGGGATACGCTAATTTTGTCACGTTTTTCACCATCCAGCAGTCTGGAATATGCAGGACATTAGTGCTGCACGATTTGATAAAAATGTGCGACTGCAATTTGAGTGGACAATATCGCGATTAGCAATTGCGATTACAGTATAATAAAAAAAAAAGGTATCATTAGTCTTCTTGCTTGATTCAGTGTTTCCCCTACATTATATTAGGAGGGCACTGACCTGACCTGACATAGTTATTGTTATGGACAGTGTAAATAACCATGAACAGACTGGGCACAGTCAAACACGCTGCTCAGGGGCCTATCAGTGCGCTCTTCTGCCTCCACTATTACAGTATCAGTGGGGGTGAGCAGACTGTGTCACATGGGAACGTCCCTGCTCCTGGGTACTTTGCTGGGTTGGATAGGAGCTCCTCCTCGCCCGGGTCAGAGGAGAAGGTAGACATTCTTGGCCTTGGGCTCCTAGAGGACAAGGAGTTGTCCTCAGAGGGGCAGCAGGTGCTTGTGAGGGAGCATGACCAGCAGTCACCTCTCCTTAAGTAAATTATTGGCTGAGCTGCTTTGGCTCTGGGGCTTGAACTGCCAGGTGGCCAGGGTCCCGCCCCCTTCCATTTCGATGATGAAACAGGGGGGCGACCTGCACGGTTCCTCGTGCTTCTCCTTTCTGACATCGAGGAGATGGTAAGGAGTCAGTTTGCAAAACCAATGGCAGGGGCATGCTGGTCGGGGCTCTGTAGTTGTATGGCTGCTGTTGACATTTGGGGGATGATAGGCTGTGGTAATGGATGGTTTGATGGGAGAATGCATGGAGTCATGGCAACACGGGTGCCATGCTATCCCTGTACCAGCGCCATCTGGTTGGTCAGCTGGAGGAGGAGTGTAGTACAGATCTAATAGCCGAACTACAATGTGTCTCCTCACTTCTTCCAAAGCTCATGAGGTAGCAGGGTGAAGAGGCTAGCAGTGCTTTGGCAAGTTTTTAGGTGGCCAGGCGCCATCTCTGGCTCTCACAGTCCATGCTGCAGCCAGAGGATAGGGCATGTCAGCTCAAACTTCCTGTTGAGCCACCTGCCTTGTTTGGGCCTGACACATCCATGATGATTCAGCAGGGCCAGGAATCCCTTCGCTGTGTTAAGGAAGTGTCAGGCCCCTTGAAGTAAGGTAAGGGCTGGCAGCGGCATCAGCCACAGCAGCCCAAGCAATCTCAGCCTGCTTGGGTTCAGGAAGATATGTCGGGGCTGGACGCAGCACAGCGTGGCAAGTCTAAATGGGACCGAAGACATAGCAGTGGCCAGGGGCCACCCAAGCCCACGCCTCAGTCCTTATGCAGTATCACCCCCAGCCTTCCCTTGCCCTCACGCGACATGGGAGGCTCTGGCGGTATCGTTTACAGTTCCAAAGCACTCCTCCTCTGACAAGGGTGGCTGCATTTTCAATCATTGCAGACCACCAGCACAGGGAGGTTTTGTGCTCGGAGATCTTCACAATCATGACAAAGTTGGCTATCAGGGAAGACAAACTCAACAGAGTGAAGTCAGTCAGACAACAGCAGAGAGGCTGCGGTGCAGATGAAGGGAATATAATTTCAAGATTACTCTGGGCAGCAACAGCTACGCTTTTTACTATAAATAAGTGCGATAAAACCTCTGCCAACCAAGCCAATACTTAATCAATACATGTGATCAGCATGTAGAAAGCCATATTTCAATCTGCTCTGTTCGCAGTCTCTCATTCACTGCTATTATGATTTACGATCGCGGTCGACACAAGCACATGCTAACAGCAAACTGTTAAAGACAAACTAAAATGAAAGCTGTCTGTATGTAGGCTAACACTTTATCTTAAAATGTACCTGCCTGAGGCAGCCGACCTGCAGACAGTGAGTCTCCTAGGTAGAGGGGGGACAGCAGTAACAGTGCCAGGTCACCATCGGTCAGGCATCCCTCCTCCTCTTTCATCTCTCGCTAGCGTGTGAAAGCCGGGCCAATATTAATCTTTGTTTGAGCTCTTTATTTTATCGCTCTCCCATTTTCTTTTCTTTGTTCTTTGACACTACTTTTCTTTGTCGCTTCAGCCATGACAACCACGTCTAACTTCATTCACCTCGGTTCGGCTATGCTACCCTAAAGAGAGGAGGGGGATATGACGTATGCCGTAAAGCAGCCAAATTTTGTAGTCTTTTTTTTGTGTCTGGGTTCCTACCCGAACCCTGAAACTGCATAGTGCCAGTGCAAGTGAAACATCCTATTGTGAGTTGATGTACATCACAAGGATCGTGGATATATATTTTGAGGGCTCAAAAACTACATTGTGTTGCTTTAAGATTTTTGATTTTTCACATCGATTACCCCAGATGGGGATAATTCACATAGTTATGATATAACTGCTGGGTGGAGAGATAATCACCTCACTCAGAGAACCAAGGTTACAGTGTAACCAAGCAACCAGTAATAATGGTGACCTCAACTTTACATTCAGATCTGAACTCATAGGGAGTCAGGACATGGCCTGCAAAGACTTAAAAAGCACACTAATGGGCAACTGACACATTTATAGACTTAACCCCTTTACAGGGCCAATATCCTACATTCCAAGATGTGGAAATGAAAGTTACACACAGGGAACAAACATAACTTTTCAATGCAAAGTTAAACCTACAGAGCAAGTGGGCAAATAATTCCTGAGAATCACTGAAATGTATCGAAATGTATTGAACCCCCTGGACAGCAGACTGTAAAACAAAGAGAAGCCAAAAGGTTTTTTTTTTCTCCTGACAGGATTATAGAATGGAGCAATGCCTCTGGCCACGCTGTCACCAGGCGCAGAGGAATAATGTTATGGTTGATCTACCGACCACTTTGTCTCTAGCATACATTATATCCCCACAGGCCCATCTACATGAGTATATCTGGCTATGCTGCTGTTACCTTGTTGTAGATGAAGAGTTTAAGTCTGTTCTTTGGATACTGGAGCTTCAGTAGGCGCTCAAAGAACACTGTCACAAAAGGGGTGGGCTGCTGAATGAAGATGCCAATAACCACCAGAGGGTACTCACTCTCCTGTTGGAAAAAACAAGCATCATAGAAGTTCCAGGACATTATTAATTCTATTTGGCACCAAATGTTGATGGAACAAAACACCTGAACTGTTAAAACCATCCTTAGTACCGATTAAATTCAATCAGGGGATGTGATCACAAAAGCCTGTGAACAGACCTTCAGAGCTGTCAGTGGGTGGAGGTCCTCATGACACACTGTGCATCCTGTCTCAAATGTCCATGTGTTGGGGATGTAGTTACCCAGGTAGTTGATCTGGAGCTGGAAAACAAATAAGTGTTCTTGTTGGTTATCATATCTCAATCCAACGCCCCGTGCCTAGTAAAAGAAAATAGCTTTAAATGTCTTAACAACAACTACAAATACTTTGACTGGCTGATTTACTGGACACAAATATTCTTAAATAATATTATTGGCAGGAAGAATAAAAGATGGATCATGAATGCTCCTTTAACCTCGAACCCTCTGGGTGGGTGGGCAGGTGTACATGTTTGATTGACAGCTGAGCTGGCAGGGCACCAAGACACACTGTCACAAACCTGTAGCTTACAAGCCACAAACAAACAGTGGGCTCGTTTTTGAGCCAGGGCTGCACAGATTTGATCACCAGTGATCGCTGCACAGTGCACGCTGGTTAGATTTGTCTCCGACTTCATCCTGACTTGCTCTGACATCATGCTAAAGTGGACAACGATATTCTCACAAGATCTCACAAGAAGGTTTATTCTCTTAACAGAATACATGCTGTTACTGATGGAGACGTCTGGGAGTCACAGACTAAATACATTTATCATAGACTACAGAGAGTCTATTGAATTTTAACACTGGACTGTTTTAATTACTTAAGTATTTTACAACACAGAGACTTGCAGCAAGTGAGATGTGAGGATTCTTAAAATAACATCTGTGCAGATGTGAAGCCCTGACTATGTCTGACTGATTTTTAATGAAAGCTGTTGTCTTATACTTCTTTCCCCTGTGTTTGACTGTTAGACTGATGTTCAGTTTAGATGTAGTTGAGGGGACTGGTCTGCTTTGCAGCAGCAAACTGATATGATGCTGATGCAACTGACAATTCATGTAAAATGGAGGTTGAACTATGAATAAAAATTACAAATCGCATGTAAAGCATTTCAGTGGGCTACTGTGTCGTTCTTAAAACACTTGAAGATTTACAACAAACTGATATGTGGGTCTGATAAAACTTTTAATAAGTCAGCATCAAATCAAACAGGATATGAGTTTACTTGTGACTTCCTGTACAGACTGAAAGCTGCTGGAAACCTAGCTTGTTACTTTTGTGGACGCTACTGCGCTACTTGGTCAGTTGATCAACTTCACTACTGAAAAGCTATTTGCCTCAGAAAGTAGAGACGTTACCACCACGCTACTGAGAAATAAGTTTGTAACGTCGCTACGTGTAGTGACACTACTGCCCAACACTGGATGTAGAAAAAAAACAAGTGTCACCAAGGGGCATGTGGACCACTCTGAGTAACAGGCTGACTGCTGATAGTGCCCTGTGCTTCCACCTCTCGCTCCTCCACAGCTCCATCCCCTCACCCCAAAAGTCACTTCTGGCTCCAAAAAACAACAACAAAAAAACAAGATGGCCGAAGTGCTGAACTCGAGGCTTCACAACGGGAGTCTATAAACCAATGGGTAATGTCACAGTAGCATGGTCCATTATTTTTACAGTTTATGAGTGTCACAACAGTTTCAGACTAAGTTCAGACAAAGTGTGAACAGAATCACTGAGTGAACACCCGCACATACTGCTGATCTTGCCTGAAGTTGCTCTGATGGTTAGCTTTATGGGGCTACAGTGTTTAGCATGTGATTTTTGGGTATGGTTTGATAGGTCAGTACCTTCGTTGGTCCGTTCCCATGGATGATGACAGGTAGGGTGTCATGCAGAACATTCCTGGCTCGTACCCGTCCATCCTCAAACTTCAGTACCACTTCGTCTGGAAACACACACACACACACACACACACACACACACACACACACACACACACACACACACACACACATTATGCAGTGATCAATGTTTATGTATTTCACAATGGTTCTAATGGGTTACAATTAATGATGTGGTAAAAGACATATGCACCAGGAGTTAGGTCGTATACACTGTTATGTCCCTTTTCAACAGTCACGGGCTGGCTTGAAGGTGTGTCTATATACTGATGATGGCTTGTCTTGAGTGATGATGTTCAAATGCAGTGGACTGATCCAGTCTAGATTATGTTGGTACGAGCCTGTTGTTTGCAGCTCTGCATCAACATCGCACTGTGGCTGTTTCTGCTTTTACTTTCCTCCTATTATTAGACTTGCCTTTATTGAAGAGAAGCTGCTAACAAAGTTCCGCTAATTCAGTATTAACACATTTCATTTCCTATAGATTCTTCACAGTAAAGGTCCCTCATTATTTTATGTAAAAACTTTTATTGTAAAGCAGCAAAAAACGGAAATGTTGAGTTTTCGAGCAGCAACTTCACATAACTTCTAATACAGCTGATAGTGAACATGAAACTGTAAAATAAAGCAGATATCTAAAGTAAAAACTGGATGCAGGAGAGAAACTAAACTCCAAACCACAGAGATTCAGTTAGAAGCTACAAAAGTACTGAGAGCTGAACACACAGAGACTTTTACAAACGCCTTTCTCTCTGGTCTCCTGCAGACATAGGTGAGGAGAGTCTCACACGCTTATTTGGGAGGGAGAAGGGGGGTTGTTGGGGATTGGCTGTGGTTGGTGAGACATCATTGCTATCCGCTTGCAGGCGGGCGGCCCGGCTTTTGGACCTACTCCAGTGAAGGTCCATCTCTGGAGCAGCTTGGCCTGACTCAGCGCAGCCAAGAGTATAAATGGAAAAAGTGTATTAGTGACCGCTCCTGTGTGGATATTAGAGCAACTAACATAAAGTTGTGCTTTGGTGAAAAACAGTTATGTTAAACTGACATAATGTGACACATTTACTGTGTGTCTGCTGTACTCAAAATGTTACTGTATTGTACTAAACTAAAAGTTTTGAATGTAAGCTGTTTCCAACAAAATTACGTTGAGTGAGCAAAATGGGGTTTACAGTGTGGACACAGAGTTAGCTTGTTTTCTGTTGGACAGGTAGGTGCCAGTGGTAAGCTTAGCCGGCTAAGTATTGGCTTTTCCTTGACCACAAATATAGCCTTCCTATATAGCTTGCAGTGTACATACAAGCAGTGTGGGGAGGAGGGGCCCTGAGGGAGTCCATTCATACCTCCAGACTCCTGGTATTGTCACATCTCTCTCTCAGTAAACTAACAAATTCTTTCCCCTGCTTCAAAAGAAAAAAAAAATGCTGCAGACACCACAGACAGTTCAGCTCATGTCTCAACCTGCAGCCCTGCCTAAGTCATTGCAACTGTAAACCCCATCAGCTCTGAAACCTGTAAGGTGATGATATATCAGTAATTTATTTACCAGATTAGTGACTGGACAGAGAGAGAAACACAGGAAAGAGCCAGAGAAGAAGTTAAACGCTGGTTACCAACAGGTTTTCTGAAAGACTTGTAGCTAGTGTAATTTTCCAAAGCAGTGTGAAGACAAGTCATTACATAAGCAGCTATAAAACAGACACAGTACTCTTACTGTTACACTGTGGACTGTTAACACGCTAATTCAATATCTGCCCATGAAGTGGTCTCAGTCAATATATTACCAATAATAGCATAATGTCAATTAGGGATGCACTGCAATATTGTCATGTCATTTGTATCTGCAGGTATTAGCTTAAATATTGTCGGGGAATGAACTGAACCACGACTGTGTGTACCTTTACACCCCCACTGCTCAATAGCTCATACAGAGTGCACAACCTGAGATCATCAGCGGGACAGAATGCTGGTTAGTGTCACATGTTGTAGATGGCATGAAGCACTCTCGAAATAAGTTGCCTTGTGGATACCATACCATGCCAAATGGGGAAAATATATTGATTTTATTAAAGGGCCATGATCTTTAAGAAAGCTGCCTTTTATAGGACCACGGTACACCCCCTTGACTAGACTGTGGACCTACCAAGTTAGATCTAGTGCGATGTGGTGAAGTAACCTTTACTCCTGCTGTCTAAACCCACCATTTAAGACTATAACTATTAGACAACTGAATGCCTTTGAACATGTTTTGTTTTATTGTTGTTTTACTGTAGGTGGATATCCTGTTAGGGTGTCTGTATTGTTTTGTTTGTTACTGTAACGTTAAAAAAAAAAAAAAAAAAGTTGCCTTGTGGCTGATAAGAAACATACCATTTCTTGAAGGTGTTATTGGAAGGGTGCACTTAAGCAATATTACATGAGAGGGTGTGCTTTAACGTCATTTGTGGCATGACAGTGATGCAGTCAGGACGTATCACTGAAGTGCCACAAATGATATTTAAGCACAACCTCAAATGTAATATTGCAATTACACAACTATTACCAACAAAATAAAATATATAATCAAAATATATTCATGTCGAGGGGCTATTAGCTCTCAAAATAAAATAAAAAATTAAAAAAACATCTATTTTGTAGCAGTTTTGAAGCCTTCTGGTATTTGCCCTGACAGTTACAACATTTTGTTAAAATCTAAACTAGACATGTGAAGGCTTCTTCTCTGGGTCATGCCATCTGGAATGGTGGCTGAGACTCCATGTTCTTTGTTCACCAAACAAAGGACAGTAATTTGGTCCTTATCTCCACAGGAAGCCTCATTCTCACACCTAAGTGAGAAACCAGTCTTCAAACCTGATTAGGCACTACTGACACAGTGACATGTCACTCTGTGATGTCACCAAGCACACTTAAAGGCTAGTTCACATTACACGATTTTCACCCAGATTTTGCGTCATGGAGACTATCGTAATCTTTCTTTTCTTTTCATACCTGGCGACGTGTGTTTCTGTCATCAGGAGTCTCACCAACTGCGTTATGACTTGTGTGCGCACTAGGGGTGACCCCGAATAGTCGATGATTCGGTGATTCGATTCGGAGAAGTCTGATTCGACTGCCAGTCTCGCCGTCGAATTGTCGCAAAAAGTGGTTATGAAACAAGACCGTACCATTCTGACTATATGGGGGTGCTCACTGCTGCTGAACATCTTGATTTGACATAGACTGTATTTGTTTTCTAGTATTTCATGATATATAGCCTATTTTGATACAAACATCAGCCTAATTTCTGTTAATAAAAAATTGAAAATGACGAGTGTGTTTAATCAGTAGGCATAATCATTACTATGCATGAATAAATCACCCAGTCGCTCGATCCAAATAAGCAGAGGTGAGTGAGTGTGCTGCACGACCATCAGAACAGCATCGAGGCCTACAGTGATTTTAAGTTAAAGTCCCAGTGATTGTTACACACCTGAGTGTGTGAAATTTGTTCACCGCATTTGACCCATCCCCTGAGGGAGCGGTGGGAATCATGTGGTGATGATTTACGGTGGCGGAGCGCATAAACAAACACTCTGGAGGAGGTATGTGCTCTCAAATCAAACTTTTTTGAAGGATTATTCGTTTACCTGAAGTGTCTTGAAACGAATTTCACCGCCGATTGTTTTCTTGATAGACTCTGATTTTTTATTTGGCTACTTTATTAACAACGTGGCCAAACAACTGAGAGCAGTGACGCACGGTCCGTGTGGATGAACTTGTATGAACCTAAGTTGATTAATTAAGTAACTTGAAGTCAGAAAGAAGGAAAACTGTTCCTAAACCTTTTGATGATGTTTTTGGGTGTTTATTTGTGAATGAAATGGCAAGTTCTGACGAGTCAGAAACGACTCCTGTTAAAGACATGGATGAGGCTGCAGCACGTCTGCACTTATCTAGAGCCTCATACCTTGATGAAGTGAAAGGAATAAAGATAAAGATAAAATGATAACCCTTTTACTTTTATTATTACTATCTCATTATGCCAACTGAAGAATTAAATTTGTTTATTTGGCTGTTTTAGCTCTGACACAACGGAAACTGACGTAAATGAGCTCATGAATCAATGAGGGGGAAAACAACATGATTCGACGATTATTCGGCTAAAGGAAAAATCTGTCAAATCAGATTCGACTATGAAAATTCTTAGTCGGGGACATCCCTAGTGCGCACACCACAAGATTTCTCCAGGCAGCAGAATTCTTTTTAAGTCTACATTCCAACTGCACCCCCAGTATTCTCTGTATTGTGGACCTCATAGAAATTGCCCTCACGTGGTGGTGGTGATATTAACTCTCTCGTTGTCAAAAGAGAAGCATTGTGGATATATACCCTGGACACTTTGGCTCCTAAAGGGCTCGATGTGGTGTTCGACTTGAGGCCCTTTCTGTGACTTTGTTGGCTTTGGGTATTGTTTCCGTTTTTCGTTCTTCATTGTGATATGTGTCAAGGAATCTATTACCACTGCCAGCTTGTGTTGACATTGTTCCCTCAGTAGCTGGTCTTATGTTTCATTTGGTATATTCTTCCACTACTGTGTGAGCCATGTTCACATGTTATTCTACACGTTATATCACTGTGGTTTTGATTGATAATCTCTACTTCCATGTTAGAGGCGCCTCTACGGTATTTTTTTTTTCCCTTTTGATATCACATGATTTCATGATGGGACGGCACGGTGGAGTGGTGGTTAGCACTCTCGCCTCACAGCAAGAGGGTTGCCGGTTCGATCCCGGGCGTGGGAGCCCTTCTGTGCGGAGTTTGCATGTTCTCCCCGTGTCAGCGTGGGTTCTCTCCGGGCACTCCGGCTTCCTCCCACAGTCCAAAGACATGCAGATTGGGGACTAGGTTAATTGATAACTCTAAATTGTCCGTAGGTGTGAATGTGAGCGTGAATGGTTGTCTGTCTCTATGTGTCAGCCCTGTGATAGTCTGGCGACCTGTCCAGGGTGTACCCTGCCTCTCGCCCGATGTCAGCTGGGATAGGCTCCAGCCCCCCCGCGACCCTCAAGAGGATGAAGCGGTTAGAAGATGAAGATGATTTCATGATAGTCTCTACCATGATGTGATATTTAAAGTGTGTTTTTGGCAGGTCTTGTACCTGCCAAATTTTTTTTCTAACATTTCTGTAAATAGGTATATGGTTATTACTGTGATTTTTGGTATGTATTAATGTAATTTTTTTATGCTTTTGTACAAATGTGTTTAAATTATGTGTGCATATATAATCAGCTGTAAAGACTAAACATTTTTACACCTGTGGTTGATCACATGTTTTGTCAGGTGACCCTAGGGGTTGTATATATGGAGGTGTGTCTCCACACTCATTTCATGTCTAATGAAGGGCAGGCGCCCGAAACATTACATGTGGTGATATACCATTAAAGTGACAGAGATGAAGGAGCAGTTCCTGGTGTGCGGACATCATGTTCATTTTTGCACCACTGACACAGTGACATGTCACTCTGTGATGTCACCAAGCACACTTAAAGGCTAGTTCTTCATTACACTAGGGCTGTCAATGAATATTCTAAATTCGAATTTAAATTCGAATTTGAAAAAAAAATGGACCTTCGAATGTGAAAATTGATATTCGATTGTGGAGAAAAAAAAAAAAAAACACCACCGCAGCTGTCCTCTTTGCGAGTGGGCGCTGGCGTCAGACGCGCATTTCTCCAGCCTGGTCGACAAGCGGTTCTGCTCCCAGCTGTTATCTCCGTCATCCGGCTTGACACATTCGCTCGCAGCTCGCGCAGAAAATAGACCAGATGCCGAAACGATCGCTGCAGGGCGCAAGCTGGTCACGGTCCGGCGCTTTGAGGCTATTCGCAGCACTTCCGTGGGCGGTGTGGCCAGAGGTCAGAGAGGGGGGGGCGAGCGAGAGGTCCGCGGTCGTTTAAAAAGTAATGTTATAGGTAATTGCTTTATGTGTTTTAATGTGTAGGTATGTAAATGTTTTCAAAGACGTTTATGTTGAAATAAAAATACCTACAAGTAGTTATGTTTCCTTGTATTAATACATATACAAGTATGTTTCCTTGTATTAGTTTGCCCTCTTGTGGACATAATGCGGAAAAAAAATATTCCAATAGTTCGAACCTATGAGTTATTTTTAGAAGGAATATTCGAACGTCATTTTTGATCAATTTTGACAGCCCTACATTACATGATTTTCACCCCGATTTTGTGTCGCGGAGACTATCGTAATCTTTTCAGTGTTCATACCTGGCGAGTGGTGATGCATGTTTCTGTCATCCGGAGTCTCGCCAACTGCGTTACGACCTGTGTGTGCACACCAAAAGATTTCTCCACCGAGCCCTCACCGACAGATCCCCAAATAACGTGGTGACGTCACCAAACTACGTTTTTTACCTTGGAGACGACACATCGTAAAGGCATGGATATTCTTCCCAGTGTGAATCAGATCTGCCTCCAGGGCCTGGGTCCAAACACAATGCACTCCCTGTGATCTTGTGGATGCCACCATTGTTGTTGTTGCTTGCCGGCTTGCCAGTGTTGCCAGATCATGAGAGAGAAACAAGCAAGCTATGGAAACAAGCCCAAAAGAAGCGACTTTCTTCAAATCTTTATTGTATTCTTTCCATATTTCGCCCACTTGTTAGCGAAATAGTTAAAGAACCTCCATTCATTGCACAATTCAAATGTGAAAAGTCTCATTGACTGACTGAGAGGGGCAGAGGGAGTGGAGCGGTGGAAACATCCTGCAGTCCGACATAGTATCATGCGTTTAAATCACTTATTAGATGGATATTTATAGAGAAAGGCGAAGTTTAGAGAGCAAGCCCAAATAAGCAACTCTACTTTAGAAACAAGCTCAAAAAACCGCAACCCACTACTACCAATATTTGTAAGCGACTTCACAAAAAAACAAGCCCAAAGTCGTGGCTGATAAGCTGACCTGACAACCCTGTCCTCCTCACATTTCTTCCGTCATCCTGCGTGCTGATGTGGGACGTATCCCGCCTCTCATTGGCTGATGCTCTTTGTCAGTCGTGTCAGACTTCTCCAGTTTTCTAGCATGCCAGATATCCAGTCCCAGTCGCAGACGAGGGGGCGACTTGCTCGTGGGCTTGTTCACACATGAGGACTCGTCTTGGCAGACTATCTGCCAACTCACCTCTGACCCAAGGTGGCTCTCAAGATCCTCTGTGATGTCAAAATCGCGGTGAAAATCATGTAATGTGAACTAGCCTTAAGGAGATTTCTGCTCTCCATCAGACTCTGAAACTCTCTTGTCCTCTTTCTCCTGATGGGCTCCTACTCCTAAACCTCTGCAGAGGTAGGACATCACACAGGATGGCCTGGTACACCCTTCCCCCATTCTCTCACTGCTGCCTGCTTACAGCAGAAGCAGAATCTGGAGATCAGAAAAGTTAATATGCCAAACACAAGGTTTGCAACTAACTTTCCAGCAACAAGGAAAACCAAGTTGATCTAACACACCAACGTCTAACTCTGCAAGGACCCAGAGCCACCGGCCTCCTCGGATCTGCACCCTCAGAACAAGGACAAAGCAAAGACTGTTTGTGGAACCACAGTTCTTTCCAGCCTTCAACTGTTGGCTAACAAAAGCAGCACACCACAAAGCAACTCTTCCATCCATTCAAGGATTGGTAATGTAACACCTGGGCATAGCATCATACAGTTGTACAGACTAAGTGAGACGGTTTAACTTTGTCAATTGTGATTTAATGCTGTTTCTGAGTTATTGTTGTGATTGATTGCAGTTAGGCTATTGGTTAGTTGGCTTCACCAAAGCTAAGGGATGTTAGTTTGCTAATGCTTTTCACAGACAGAGTCTTACAAATTGGCTTTCAACATAGCTACACCCTAAGAGGAGACTCAAAGTTCCCACTTCTTTTCCTTTGTTTTTGTCCTGACCACATGGTCAAGCAAAACCTCCCCCGATCTGAAGCCATTTTTGATTCGCCATCTTGTAGTTTTCTGTTGTCAGCAATTTTCTTTGTAGGCCAGAGGGCCTAGGTTTCACACACTGACCTCTCTCTCTCTCGCACACACACTCCCACACACACATATATACACTCATGCTTGTATATAGTTAGTTAGTTAGAATTTGTGTGTTTTATTGCTTTGCTTTCTTTATGAATAAATATATTTGGAATCATACCTGCTGTCTGTTTAATATTGCACAAGAGTGAATGAATAGTCAACCGTCGCTATGTCAAGAACTCCAAAATCCTTCAGCCTTTACTATTAATATGGTAATTTTGGTTATGGTTATTTCTTAAACTATTAATAAAAATGCTCGTGAACTTTATGAGACTGATATCATTACCTGGCTATCATTTTTCCCTTTTTGGGAATGGTGCCCCACAAGATGATTTAATGTAAATTAAGTCACATTATTTAACATAATTAATAATGATTAGTATTCATAATTATTAATTATTTCCAATAGCTATTTTGATACTTTAATTGAAGATCTGTTTGATGTTAGATCACAACAAATACGGCCCGTGTTAAGGCTTAGATCCCAAGACATTTCTAACATAGCAGTAGAGACCTCTGGAGCTAATAAAACAGGATCTGTGTGTTGGAGAACGCTTCAGTTGTTGCAGTGTCCTTGCTTCATAAACTTCACTGCCTGGACCAAGAAACAAAATTCAAGGCACTCACCAAGGGCTCCATGAAGGTTCTGGAACAATCTGCATTTGCTGTCCAGTGTGATATTTATGGATTTCTGAAACATGAAAACACATTGTTTTCACTGAATCTGTTGCAATCATATCAAATAGCATAAATTCACTATTGAAATAGTGATTCTTAAATAAAAACTGGAGGTGTGTCCAGCATAAACAAATAATAAAGGCTGGGTCAAAAACAGTAAAGGGGATAAAACAACTTGGATGTAGCTCACAAGGTACATTGAGTATAAGCAGTATCAGCACTAATTCTAACAATAATACAACAGAGTCATGTCATAATCATCATTCTGCTATACACTTTCTCCTTAAAACTAATACTGTTTTCATTCACTAATTAATTTCAGTCACATCTACACTTTTGTTGTTGTTGTCGTTCACTATTAATCTACCATCAATAAAACTGAACATGCCCTACAGATGTTTCAAATTAAAAGCCTACCAGGAACAGGAGTGATTATGCCAACTGAGCTACTGGAAGGCCTTTAATGTGAACCATGTCTGCAGAAAGTGCTGAGTGTCATTAACACACTTAACAGCCCTTTAAAAAACTGCAGAAAGGAACTACCAGAAAATAGTGTTTCTGTCAGAATGAGTGCTTTGGAAATTTAAATTGCATCAAACTTCAAACGTCAAATCAGGCAAAAATAGAGGAAGAGCTGAGTTTGCATCAACAGCGGATGAAAACAGAAGCAGATCAGTAAACAGGGAGGCTTCTTGCTAAAATATGATGTAATATGCTTTTAAAACAGGGAAAGTATAAATACTAAATGCCTGCCTGTCTCAAATAAAAGCCTGGTTCTTTCTGAAAATGAGGCCACTGTTTGAGAATTATATGTAACATAGTAAAACATCACAGAGGAATTGTAGATATAGCCGGTGTCTATTCCTAAGCCCCTTTTACACTGCCTGTTCAAGATGGGAATATCCCTCTGTTATGCCAGCCTTGCCATTCTGTGTATAAGGTACAATCTCAGAATGGTGGGACAAAGTTGTCTCGCCTCTGAGCCAAAATGATGTCTGTATAAACCAGACAGCCGGCAGGACGGGATCATGGGCGGCACGGGTGTGGTGTTTTGGCGACGTGTTATGTGTGTAACCCACTGTGGGAGATTTAAAAAGTAGTTGTTGGCAGTTAGTGGCTAACTCAAAGAAGAAGAAAATATCTGTTAATTAGGAAAACGATGAGGTCTGGGAGGTCCAGGAGCTCCTTAACCTCTAAGCAGAGGAGGAAATCAGCCGCCATATCACTGGGATGGTAAATGATTGCTATTGTTTATAAAGTGCTATCGACACGTATGTTATATGTCACACTAGAGGCTGAGGCTATTGTGTTAGATGTCACACCTGTTATGCCTTTTTTCATTTCAAGATGTTGGCATGCTGTCTACAATCACACACGGGAGCAGCATGATTCCAACGTAAAGAAAGAAAGAAAGAAAGAAAGAAAGAAGGGACTTCGTAGAGACTCTTTAGTGCCATCTCTTTGTAAAAAGGGCTAGTGTTAGTGGGTGTGGTGAGGGCAGATTTGCTGATGGGTAAACCAGCCTTTCCTTACAAACCTGTAAATGCTAGGGAAGTGCTGTTTTTAAAAACACCCAATAGACACTATTACATTAACAACAGATATGATTAATTAAACTTAGCATATCAGTACTCTACAGCATTGATGCTTTGATGGAATAAATTAGCATATTTCACTGAATTCCATGCATGTTTCACAACAGTAGCAGCACTAACGTTACTCTGTGCCATTAGCCTATGTTCTGATGATGTGCTGTAATATTTGAAGAAAAAAGTGTGCACACTCTGGCTCCATATGCAGTTTTTTTGATAATATTATAGTAATATTATCATACAGGAATTTGCAACCTTAACTACAGGTCCTTGGAGGCTCACAACTCTTTTATCAGTGGCTAAACCATCAAACGTCTTTTGGATAAAGTGTTAGATCCTTTGGTTTAACCAAAGACAGCCATGAAATCCATTTCCAAACCCATCAAACTCCATTTAAATAACAGTAATTTTAGCATGTAAAGAGATAGTGTATTTCAACATCTAACTGGGTGGATTAAGGGTTTATTCCAACCAAACCAGAGTTGATGATTGTAGCAACAGCGGAAAGATAAACCAGGATTATTTTTGTAGGTTTTATTTTGTCAACTCTAAATAAAGTGTAGCAACAATCATTTCAAAAACTCTGGGTTTTAGTAGACATATCCCTGACGGACTAAGTAAAGATGATACCTGTCTGCGCAAGATCTTGTTGGCAGCAAGTAAAAAGGTCCTCACAAAATACTGGATCCAAAAATACTGTCCATCTGCTAGCCTTTTTGTTAACATTGTTAAACACCTACATCTTCTAGAACTGATGACCTACTCCATATGACTTAAAATGATTATTGTATGTGCCATATATAATATTTCCCCTTCTGTTCCTGAGATGAAGACACTGAATAATGGCCAGATTGGCCAAAAGTGATTTATGCATAACATTATGATGTCACGGTAAAGTTGGCCTTTGACCTTGTTGATCTAAAATGTCAGCACTTGATTATTTTATCCTGTTAGACATTTGTGTGAAGTTTTGTCATAATTAGCATATTAATTAGTGAGTTAAAACATATTTTGTGAGGTCACACTGACCTTGGCATTTGACCTTCAACCACAAAATTCTAATCAGTTAACTCTTCAGTCCAAGTGGACATTTAAGTCAAATTTATTTATGAGTCAAAGATATTCTTGAAATACTGTATTCACAAGAATGAGACAGATGCAAGTTCACACTGTCCTTGACCTTTGACCACCGAAATACAATCAGTTTATTATTGAGTCCAAGTGAATGTTTGTGCCAAATTTGAAGAAATTCCCTCACAGTGTTCTTGAGATATCACATTCACAAGAATGAGACAGATGAGTTCACACAGACTTGACCTTTGACCACCAAAATTTAATCAGTTTATTGTTGAGTCCAAGAGAATGTTGTACCAAATTTAAAGCAGTTCCCTTGAGCTGTTCTTGAGATATCACGTTCACAAGAATAACATGGATGTAAGGTCACAGCAACCTTGACCGTTAACCTTTGACCACCAAAATCTAACCAGTTCATCCTCGCGTCCACCTCAACATTTGTGCAAAATTTAAAGAAATTCCTTTGAGGTGTTCTTGAGATATCGCGTTCATAAGAATGAGACAAACATGGTCACAGTGATCTTGACCTTTGGCCATCAAAAAACTAATCAGTTCATTGTTGAGTCCCATTGGACGTTTGTGCCAAATTTGAAGAAATTCCCTTAAGGTGTTCTTGAGGTATCATGTTCACAAGGATAGGACACAAAAGGACGGAAAACCCGACAACATAATACTTGTGGCCAAGGATATTGCTGGCGTAGAGGCGTAAAAATGTTTTTCCCATTTCCCAAACATGGGGCAATAGGATCCAGGATGAATATTCCCTTCAGGTTTGGACGACATCTATTGCACGTCTGTCCGTCCTGGAAGAGGGATCCCTCCTCAGTTGCTCTTCCTGAGGTTTCTACCGTTTTTTTTCCCCGTTAAAGGGTTTTTTGGGGGGGAATTTTTCCTTATCCGCTGTGAAGGTCCAAAGGACAGAGGGATGTCGTATGCTGTAAAGCCCTGTGAGGCAAATTGTGATTTGTGATATTGGGCTTTATAAATAAAATTGATTGATTGATTGATTGATTGACTTTTAAGTTATTTGGTGTGCATAAAGCCACACGGTAACTCTTCGGCATGGTAGCAAATGCTTTATTTTACCCCTCGTCCTAAAAGAATGTGATGTTTTGTGAGCGTTTCCAAAAAATACCAACTGTATCTATAAGCATTTTTTAACTAATTGCTGTTATTACTGTTATTTTTAGTAGTTCTAGTATTCAATGTGACTTTGGCATGAAATAAATCACATCACTACAGTAAACACCGAAATCTAACAAATCTTACCCTTTTCGCTGCATCAATGTACATCTTAGTGAAGAACAGCTGGTCACTGTCACTGTCTTTTCCTGTCCAGTCAGCAATCATTTCTTTAATGTTGGGGAGGTAGCCAATGAAACCTGAGGATACAAACAGACAGAAAAAAATGGCAGAAGTCTACATTTGTTCACGAAACATGCTTTCATTTCCATATTCATGTATATAAGCTCTGTTATACTGTGTCTACATTTAGACACGTCAAAGAAAAAGGAAGTCAACTGTCTCTTATTGCCATGACTACTGCCAGGTTCAGTTTTTATGGCCTCAGCTCAGAGCAGACTACTAACTAAAGATCTGCTGCTATAAAAAGCATTGCTGGACTCCTTCAGTCAGCACCGCTCTGTCGATGTGCCCTTTTGTTTGAAAAAGTTGTATAACCATTATACAGTATATCTATGTTCTAATGTCCCACCAGAGCAACCCATGGATCCCTCTTGTCAGCCCCAATGCCCTCCAACAACTCCCATGCTCAGTCAGAGTGTCTCTCTGTATGAGTCAAGCACTGCACTGCTTGGTGCAAAAATGAACCCTAAAGGACCAGACGCATCAAACTGACATCAAAGAACTAGTGGCAACAAACGCCAACTGTTGCACTGCCTCATGTTGCCTGTGTCTAGGCCAAAAACTGCAAATGAACACACAACCGAGACTAAAGCCAACAGCCAACTAGAACTGCAAGCAGTAATGAATGGGGGCCAAGCCTCCCTGCGCAACTCGGCCCCCGGGTGTCGCGGAGCCCTTGGAAGTCGGCCCGACCAAACATCACTAAGCTTTATGGCTGGCCTCAGGAGCGACTCTGCATCACGCTCACCAAATTTCATGCAAATCTGATCAACTCTCATGTCACTTGATGTTTCTCTGTTTATAGTGCCCCCTACCGGTTAATTTGTGGCAAATTTGGCACAGAGCCTCTGGTTGACGTCTGAAACAAGTGACTTTGACAAAAATATGCAACGGTATGTGTTTTTTAGCTAGCAGAAAAAAAATGTTTATTTATAAGTACTGCATTTTTTGGAGTAGCAAAATTCTTTTGATAACTTTTGATCAGGCCAGTCTGGAGATTGTATGTGTAAAGTTTCGTGCAGATGGAGCTTAAACGCTAGGGAGTTTGAAAAATTAGGTTTTTGATGTGTAGTGACTTACTAAGAGACATATGCAGTGGGAGTGGGCGTGGCCTATGTCAGAAGATGCAACTCTATTTAGGGAACACGTGGATATAAAGTTTATGAAGACGTGTTTTAAAATGTGGAAGTTACAGGCCAAAACGCGTTTGCCTCCGTTATAGCGCCACCTAGAGGAGTAGCCACACAATTTTTGGTATGGGTGGTCTGTGTGTTATTCTATATATACCCTGTGAATTTCAAAGCCCTCAGTATAAAAATAAATGTTTGTTGTTGATCTTGTAATAAGCCACGCCCACTTTGACCAGTCGTGATAAACTTCAAGTTATGGCCTCAGGAGTGACCCAGCATCATACTCACCAAATGTCATACAAATCGGTGCTGCCATTTGAGAGATATAAATTTCCCATATTTGCAGCGCCCCCTAGTGGCCAACATTAGTCAAATTTGGCTCATACCCTCAGAGTCACATGCCGAGCAAGGATCTCAGATTTAGTGTTGTTAGCAATTATTTTGACTGAGATATGCAAGACTTTGTGTTTTTATAGGATGCTAGCAAAATGTATTTGTTAATAATTTGTGCATACTTGTACCGAACAAAATTCTTTTGATAACTTTAGATCAGGTCCAGCTGACGACTGTCTGTGCCAAGTTTCACGCCAATCGGACAAAATCCCAAGGAGGAGTTTAAAAAAGCAGGTTTTCCAGTTTTCATGATTTTGTGAAAAAAAAATTATAGGCGGAAATGGGTGTGGCCCAGCCCAGGTGATTCAGCACTATTCAGGGAATCTGGGGATATGAGGCTGTTGAATGTGTGACATACAGTGTGGGAGTTATAGCCCAAAACACGTTGACCTTGGTTATAGCGCCCCCTGCTGACGGACCTATGTCATTTTTTTGCGTCTGAGGTACGTGCAGGGGTCTGGACCAACCCTCCAAATGGCACCACCCCCCCTTGTACGGTTTAGCCTGCAGCATCACTTTTACCAACGGAAAAATAAAAATAGAGAAAAACTATAATAATAATAATAAAAACCCGAACAAAAACAATAGGGTTCCCAGCACCGCTGGTCCTGGGAACCGCGTATGCTTGCATTCGCGGTTCCCAGGCCCCGCGAGCTTGGCCCCCTAACTAGCACATATGTTCTGCCCCTGTGTGAGTGGAGATAATTCTCCATACCAGCAGGCAGCAGTAGTCTGTGTTCTTCATTCAAAAAGGGAAAGACTGACAGGATTTCAAGACACTAGTTAGCCACTTAGCACATTAACAACACATCCCCATGTTGAATGAGCAAATGATATTTACCTTGTGCTAGTGAACAATAACACAAATGATTTAAAAAAAAGTTTCTGCTAACGAGCTCAATGACTAAAGATATAACCTTATATTACATAACAAGTTTGTTTCAGTCTCACTCCCTCTTGACTTTAGTCATTTGTTTTCTTTTCCTCACTTTCGTTTCTCTCTTCTCTGGGCTCCACTCTGCTGAATCTGTCAAAAAACAGCCAACATGGACCGAATATGGCCAACAATGCAGTACACACTGTACAAACTAGGGAGACACACCGTGTCTCTCTGCCACTGCCACTTTCAGAGTCTATGCACACACCAAAGATCTTCTCTGGCCAAAGTGGACAGCTCTCTAACTTTTGACAGGACATCATGGACCAGACCAAAAGTTAGGCTGCATGTACTGTAGATCTGTGCAGTTATATATGTTACAAAGGTTAACTTCATGTTGCTAATTCATAACTGCCAGAACCATTGTTACAAGCCCAGGTCAGAATCATTCCTCAACTTAAAAAAACATTTTCAGCCTGAGTAACATCAAACCTACCAGCTCTTTGATTCTCAGAGCTTTATAGGTGTACCACACATAATACTGTATGTCAAGGGTCTACGAACAGAGGGTGTTGTATGCTATACAGTTTGTGTAAACCCTCAAGGCAAAGATGCTTTGGTGATTTGGAATATTGAATAAATATAAATAAAATTGAATTGACTTGATGCTGTGAGTAGGCAGCCCCTGGCAGGACTAATTCAGGGAAAAACTGACAATGTACAAACATATGAATTTCATCATAACATCAGAGGCATGTGGCCTGCCCAGGCTGTGTGACTGACAGGACTGCTGGACATACCTCCTGAGCCTAGGAACCTATTGCCCTCGATGACATGGGGGTGTTTGTCCTCAAGGTGTCTGTCCGGCCAGATGAGGCTCTCAGAGGAGAACACCACCTTGTGTCTGGCCTGCTGGAACTTCTTGAGCAGCTCTTTGGGGCCCGAAGCGAAAACCACATCGTAGCTGTGTGAAACAGGGAGTGAAAATAGAAAACTTTACTGCGCTGTGTGGCTCAGCAGTGCGTAAAGCCAGTGACATTGTTAAAACAAATGAAGGGGTTGTCTTTGTAAGATGCCAGCATTCTTTATTTGGAGAGTTAAGTTGCCAGTGGTTGCATTTACCAGTGCTTGAATGAACTCTTGAGTTCAATCTGTGAACATGTTTGTGTTTGTATGTGTTTGTTTGTGGGTTTGTATGTTTTAGCCTTTTAAATACAAGCCCCATATAAAACTAT